>NW_010301379.1:19455-21438 GCF_000700745.2 Antrostomus carolinensis | reverse complement strand
TGACAAAGATGTTGAACAGCACTGGCCCCAGCACCAATCCCTGAGGGACTCCACTTGTATCTGGTCTCCACTCAGACAACGAGCTGTTGACCACAACTCTCTGAGAGCGACCATCCAACCAATTCTTTATCCACTGAGTGGTCCATCCATCAAACCCACGTCTCCAACACAGAAACAAGGATGTAGTGCGGGACAGTGTCAAATGCTTTGCACAAGTCCAGGCAGATAACATCAGTTGCTTTAGGCTTATCGACCAATGCTGTAACCCCATCATAAAAGGCCACCAGATTGGTCAGGCAATTGATCATCTGATAGTAACAGAAATGTTTAACAAACAATCACTATCCTTAAGTTATTTACAAAAAAGTAAAGATACTCCATTTGAATATAGGCAGCCCTCCTGGATGTGATTTGTATATTAGAAATAATTTTTTTATTTGTAAACATTATTTTCTAATGGCACTTGTGATCATTTAAGAAACTCCAAAATTCAACACTGTCAGGTAGATTGACTTTAGAGTAGACGGTATGTCCAAACTGCTTAGCATTGTGTCTGCATTTCTTCCAGACTTCAAAAGGTGCTCTTGTAGCTTTAAGAAACAATTATTTTGGGGGTTCATCTTCCCTCCCTCCACTTCAAAGCATCTGAAACAATATGAGGGCTGTGCTGTAGCGCATTCAAGCAGAATGAAACTGATACCATATATGTGTGGTAAAAAAAGGCATGGCAGATGGGTGTGTGAAGGTGTCTGAAGGAAAAAGGCCATTACAGCTGAAACAGAGATGCAGGACTCTGCAGCAGTGGGAAGCTAAACCTGATTGGTTTTACTGTAAAAGCTACAGGACATATACTTGAATAACTGCACCTGTGTTTCATCTCAAATGGAGGCAGTTCTTCAAGAGATCGCTGGGATGAACACACACCTAAGCGTGGGTATTCACCAGAAGAGCATCTAGAAGCTAATGAGGAACCTAAGTTACCTGTCAATGTGGATGTACTCCCACATTTTCAGGAGGTTAAAAAGGGTTTCAGCTACAAGTTCTTATATGCAACACTGAATGATGTTTTATACAATAAAGCATTAACTAATCCTTCTATGAATTCTCATATTAAGTATTATCTATTATTATCAGATTATAGGTAACACAAAAATAAAATTATAGCTTGAAATTCAAGTTCCATGGTTTGTTTGATTTCAAAATTGGGCTATGACCTCATAGTTCAGTTTATGTTCACAGACAGATCCATCATCTTAACAGATAAACCCACATGATTCACAGGTATCACAGACTTCCATATCTGCAGGCCCACTGATGACACTACTATAGCACTGAGTGGACAGTATCATATATCTTTCTACCTCTTAAACTGGGATGAAGCAGCAGCTTTTTTGTTGTTGTTTAAAAAACCAAAAAACCCCCTATAAATACAAAGCTAGATACCAAGGTTAGGATCACGGCTGTGAGAAAAGTAACTTAGTAAGTTATTAATAATTAGATATCTAATTATTACATTAATCATAGAACTATTACATTGAACAGATTATTAATAATTAAATTGGATAATTATGTATCAGTTATCAAATCACACTGAAACTGATGTTTGTAAACATCTTTCTTTGGATGGGGGGCCCCATTCAGCTGTGCTAGTTTCCGTAAAATCAGTTAGCTAGGAAGACTAATTGTGGCATCAACAAAATTATGTATCAACAGCCTTAACAGGAATAAAGCCAATGACTAAGTACAAAGAGGAACTAATTCATAATTACATTCTTCATTAGCAGACCACTTTTAAATCAAATCTTTTAAATCACCAACTTACGCCAGCTGCCTTGTCCAAAGATGAAAGTAGTTTTTCAAGTACTGCATGTGATCTGGTTGTACACCTGTAATGACAACTGCTGTGAAACTTTCTTTATCCCTTTCTTCTAATATTAGATTATGAAGAAATCTTTCATCATCACTTGTGATGTGAGTAGAGTC
>NW_010301379.1:0-19416 GCF_000700745.2 Antrostomus carolinensis | reverse complement strand
TCTGAACTCCCATCAGCTTTGAAATGGATTAAAAAACAGAACAGGAAAATAATACAGAACACATGATGCTAAGTATCACAAAGGATTAATGCTTAAAATAAAAGCTTCCAAATTAAAGTCAACAAACTTGAGAACCTGACATCCCTGATCCAGTTCATTTTCAACTTCCTTTCATTACAGCATTTGAAGTGTTCAGCCTAGAAATGCATTTAATCATGTTTAATGTGGCACTGTGTGGAACATATCCATGTTCTCATCCATCAAATGGAACCATTATGTGTACAAAACAGGTCTTTTTTAAGAAAACCAACCCAGAAAAAGAAACCTGCTTTTAAATGGATAGGCTGCTTTCTATAACAGATATTGAAGTGGAAGAAACATAGAATCATAGAACAGTTTGGTTGGAAAAGACCGTTATGATCATCTAGTCCAACCATAAACCTAGCATTGCCAAGTTCACCACTAAAGCATGTCCCCAGGTACCACATATACATGTCCTTTAAATACCAACAGGGATGGTGACTCCACCACTTCCCTGGGCAGCCTGTTCCAATGCCTGACAACCCTTTCAGTGAAGAGTTTTTTCCTAATATCCAACCTAATATCCAACACGTATTGCTGTGAAAGAGAAAGGGTGAATCCTCAGTTCCAGCTGAAATATCCAGCAGTCACACAGAAACAGAAATTCCTTTATCTCCTTGCTTAAAAATGTCCAAAGAATGGTTCCTTTCAGTCTTACTCCTTATCTTAAAGTGTTTTGCTTCAGCTTTACTTCTTCATGAAAAGGGTTTTTGTTGATCTGGATGACTTTTTTCCCATATGCAGGGCAGTTCTTCGATATACTTTTATATAATACACAGTTTGTTTCCCTAATTTATTCCTTAATACCTCAGAGAATAGACATTTTTCTTTATGTTTCATACATAACAAAACAATTAGTGTTCCTAGAAAGATCTTTTCAGATACTTCTCTTAACCTGGTATGTCAAACTACATGGCATTTCTGTTCTTTAAGCTAAACTGAAAAAAGAATCACATACAAATAAAGCCTTAAGATACAGTGTCTCGAGTTTCCCATTACTTCCTTTTACACTCCAGAGTGCAAATGATTCTTAAGATAAAGATATCACCAGACAAGTATTACAAGAATATTTACATAGTGAAATCATGTTAACCTGGGAAAGGCTTTCAATTAAAAAAAAAAAAAAGAAGACAGTATTAAGGCCATTTACCTTCCTGTTTCGAATGTATCCACTATATATTGCTTCTTTGTTTTTCTCCTTCTTTTCAAAATCGTCTTTAGAAAGAACAAGCTCATGAACATCCTGGGAATCTGCAGGTTTGCTTATCATCTGTTTTTATGAAAAAAAACCCCAGCATTTAAAATCAAAATAACTGTTAAAGTGAATGTAATGAAACCGCTTAATGCTGTGATTAAAGCTAGGATAGCAGCAATTTGACTACATAAATATGTTTTAAAATAAAGTTAAAGATTGACATTTACTTACTCTGGCAGACTGTCCAACGAAGAACACTGCTTGTTTGCCTCCAACTCCAAAATAGGAGATATCACTATTTAAACTACGAGGTACTGGCAAAGGACGTACATATCCTGAATGATCACTGACAATAAAAGTGGCTTTAATAAACTTTCTCAAGACAAACGTCATTTAAAAAAAATTAAAAAAAATCAAGACAACTTCTGAGTTAAAACAGCTTGTATAAAATTCTTCCTGCAGTCACTTTGTTCATAAACCCTTCATTCTAGTTCTATTATGACTGCAACATTAAAATGTGCCTAAAATTATTGATGTATTTTTTTAGAGGATGTTGACAGAGTAATTCTTTTCCTAAGTCATCTTATAAGACACTTCTCTTCCTTCTAGCAAACAGAATCTTACTCACTCGTATACATTCAATTTTTTAATCCGAATAACTCTTTTGCCTATTACTATCTATATACAATTTTTTTACACTGAAGTTCAGATGAAAGAGAGGAAAACATTTGTCAGGGACAATCTGATAGAAAAAGGAACTATTACCCTGAAAACTTTTCTCCATTGTTAACCGTGCAACAGGGACACAGTCAATAGGTCTGTGCAACAGGTACTGAGGTAACAGCAATTACACACTGTTTTAATGGTAGATGGTGAAAGGCAAAGTCCTCAATGCTGTCCCTTTGACTACGGCAAGATATTAACTGTGAAGCTACTGCACATGAAAATGGATTAAAATGCAAGTTTGATCTTTCTGACATCATCCTTTCATATAAATAGTTTTGAGTCAAAATAGGAAATAATGCCAACCAACTATTAAATGCAGTCTCAGAGAGACTACATATGTCATCAATAATTAACTTCCGTGTCTTTTGAGTCAGCTTTGATAGATGAACAGGCTTACCTAGTTTAAGTAAATAGTAGGATAAACATATTTTAAATCATAGTAATCCCAAATTAAAACAAGATGTAGAAAGTATCCTGGTATAATTTACAGCTATGCTACCACTGAATGGCATCAACCCACAGTTTAAACCTGCAGCTTCGAAATGCTATACATTTCTACTGTGACTGAATTCACCTACAGCAATTTCAAAAAGCAGTTTATTTCTCTACAAATGACTAGATAAGATGACCCAGAATAACTTTTTATGCATTTATCTCCAGTTGTTTGATAGATTCTACTACCCCATTACTTTTTACACTAGTTTCTCATAGAAGTTAGTTCTGATTGAGGCTGTTGTCCTTGTCTTCAAATTTGCTGTCCTAGGCTTAAGGTATTTAAAAAGCGACAAAAGCTTGAGAACTGTACATAACTCCTCCTCTAAAATTTTCTACACTAGAGTTAAGCCTCGCTGTGCAGGTAGAAGATCTCTTTGGAATAGATTCAAAACTGTAAAATTAATTCATATAAGCACCAAAACTCATCATAAACCTCCACTTTTCTTTAAATGCAAAACATGTATTTTGCCTAGCCTTCTTCGATAAACAGACACTTTCGGGTATAATTTTGCATTACATTGCACACAATTAAGATATAAAAAAATAAGAAAACCTAAACCAAAACCATATCCATTATTCCAGTATCATGACAGACACTGAATGCATTCCTTAATGCACTATTGAAAGGCTTTCAGGTAACAATTAACACTATAAAAAAAAACTCTGCAGAACATAGAATGCCCCTAACTGTATACAGGCAAGTCAAAGACAAGACAGTCTAGGAAAGGCCACAAGAATAAAAAACATTCTCACAGTATCATAATATTAGAGGAGTTCTTGTGTTACGAAGCTTCTCTCTCCTACCTACAGAAAATATATGTCTATTTACATGTAATTATAGAATGACAGGTTTTAGCTAAGTGTGGGTATAAAGACACGTCTTAAAATGATATTCTGTGACCTTTTACCAGAGTTTACTAATTGGTGTAAAAATGATTAAATCTTTCTAACCTCTCGAAGTCACCTTTTCTTGTAAACTTTGACAGTCTATATACAGCCCAGTTGTTAAGCTGTTTAGAAGTCATTCCTCTTCCATTATCAATCACAGCAACAGCTGATTTTCCTTGGGACTCATCAAATAACTGGGGAAAAAACAAAAAACAAGGAGCACCAGAAAAAAAAAGATAAAGCAAACTAAACCTGAAAAAAGTAAAATATTTGTATCTTACCAATTTTATCTGTATGCTCCGAATACCAGTATTTCGGGACGTAGCTGACAGAGAGTTGTCTATCAACTCAGCAAGAGCAAATGCTAAAGAAATTGAAGAAAAATAACTCTTTAAAATCTTGTTCTCAAAAGACAGCACTCAGAAAACACATACACACTCACAGCAGTTTCTTCTGAGCAATTAGGACAACACATTCCCTAAACACAGACAGAAGTTAAGCACTGTCAGAACCACCAAAATTATATAATATCTTCATTTTAAAAAAAGGTTTTATACAGATACTTTATTATTTGTTTAATCATTGAATCTCTCACACCTTTGTTGATGGTTAGAACACAATTACTGGAAGCACCTAGGAACAGTGATGAACTAACAGGCTCCTTTCCAGAAGTCAGACTTGTCTTTTTCCATTATTAGGAACGAGTTTGTACCATTCACATGAAAGTCCAAAGTATGCAAAAAACTGCCTTTAACTTGTTAAAATATTAAGGGAATAATTAACTAATTGAAAAAAAAAAAAAAAAAATGAACACAAATGCTACACAATCTCCAAACTAGAAAGTTATTTGTTTACAAAAAGAACAAAGAAAATTGTAAAAGTGGTTGAAGAATTTAGTCAATGGTAAATACAATCAAAGTTCTGTCAGATATACGTACAAGAAATAGTTAGCCAAACTACTTGCACAAGTTTGTTACTTCTCAACATTAACACTTGAAGCCCTTACATAATTAAAGTTAGGACTACTTAACTTTAGTGAAAAATAGCATTTAATTTAGGACAACAGCATCAATCTGAAAAAAATACATCAAGTTCAGATTAATTTATTCTGATTGATCAGGCCTAGTGAAAAGAATAAACATTTCCATTCAGTCTCTCTGATAAGGAAGTTTTATTGCTTACAATCTGAAAAGTTCTTCAGGATGTTACAGTGCAAATTGCACTGGCCATACACTTCAGACATGCAAAATAAATCCCTTGAGTAGCATTTGGCATTTTCCCTCAACTTGCTTTTGAAATATAAAAACAGTTCTCAGTTTCTTCGCAACTTTATTTATTGCTAACAAAAGGAGTTGACCATCAGTTATGTGATCCATATTTACTATTCCATATCGAAGAACGATGGCCCTTCACCAACACATGAAAATGGTTAGGCATACCCTTAGAGATCTGTAAATAAGGAGCATTAGCTGCAGTACACTTACACACACTCAAAATTGCTATTTGCTCTAACAGTCAATTCTATAGACAATAAACAAAAGCAGATAGCTTAATATAGCTGGTTTGCAAATGTTAATCACTGGTGTGTTGCAGAATTTCATAAGTGACTTCACTAGGCTCTCAAAGAGTTAGAATTAGTAACACATTAGGAAAAAATATATCAGTAATGTCACCACAGAAGTGGATCTAAAAGTTAGTCTGTTTGCAGTCTTGATCCTTGCAGTCTCTTTACGACTGAAGAGATATGATCACAAGTAAAACCAGAACTTTTGGACCATTTTAAAGGCTTTTGTGGTAGCAATATGAACACATGCAGTGCACGCTAGAGCAGGAATCTTCCTTTTCCCTGGATCACTTATTGCAGAGCACAGACAAGATCAAGAATTGATTTAAATGCATACGAAAAGTTTCTCCAAAGTACCTGAAGCTTGTTCACTCTCTTTTAGACAGAATGATAATTTAAAGCACCCTAGCAAGCTGCTTTAGCAATAATATGACAGAGGAAAACGTAGGAAAAAAGTTTACTTTTCCCTTAGTAAAGCAAACTTTACTACTAAAAAACCCAACCAACCAACCAAAAACCACTTTCAGAGTTCAAAAAGACAATATATTTAGATCACTTCTCTGACTCATGAATAAATGTGCTTCAGGACAGAAAACAGCAAATGTGTATTGATGATACTGCCAGATGGACCCAAACCAAGGTTCAAAATGTTTTTAAACTACAGAAGGTTATCAAGAAACTTTGATATCTAGGCCCACAGATATTAACAGGCATAATAAAAATCTTTTCCTCTCCTCAGGATAGATTTTCTTCATTTTTCAATACTTTCAGAATACAAATAAATCTGTTGAAGATGCTGCTTTATTTTACATTCAAATCGCATTGTGAAATGCGGTATTTTCACATGTGGATGGCAGATTTTACCTCGACAGAAAATCTCTGGATAACAGAAGAGGTTATTATCGGAGTTATGCACAAGGAAGTGATCACAACATGAGGCAAGGTAAGTGGAAAACCTCTTTTATGAAGAAAAGGAGGAAAAAGGAAAAGAAATCATGTGTGTGTGGAACTAATGGAAAACTGAATATATGCATGCATTATCCTTTTTCATCTCATTATTATTCTGAAGCTGGTTGAGAGAAGGAAAAAGAGGTTCTCCTACCAAGGGAATGCTCAGCATTCTGTGGGAGATAAGTGGTAGCTACCAATCATGTGAACACTTACAGGAAGTGCAGAATTGAATGACTTCATAAAGATCTTAGGAGATGTAACAGTTCCTTCTCACAAACCAATTGTTTGTTTGCAGTGCTGTTTATTACCATGAAAACGGGTCCCACAAGAGCGGAGTAGAAGGGCAGAATCATCTCCCTTGACCTGCTGGCCACATGTCTTTTGAGGAAGCCCAGGATATGGTTGGCCTTCTGGGCTGCAAGCACATTGCTGGCTTATATCTAGCTTCTCATCTACCAGTACCCCCAGGTTCTTCTCTGCAGAGCTGCTCTCAGTGCCTTCATCCCTCAGCCTGTATTGAGAGTGGGGATTGCCCTGACCCAGGTGCCGGACCTTGCACTTGGCCTTGTTGAACCTCATGAGGTTCTCATGGGCCCACTTCTCAAGCTTTTCTAGGTCCCTCTGGATGGCATCCTGTCCCTCACACATGTCAACTGCATCACTCAGCTTGGTGTCATTAGCACACTTGCTGAGGGTGCACTTGTTTCCACTGTGTCATTGATGAAGTTATTAAACAGTATTGGTTGCAGTACTGACCCCTGAGATACACCACTTGTCACCGATCTCCATCTGGACACTGAGCCACTGACTTCAAGTCTTCAGATGTGACCATCCAGCCAGTTCCTTTCCTACTGAATAGTTCATCCACCAAAACCATATCTCTCCAATTTAGCTACAAGGATGTTGTGTGAGACCATGTCAAAGGCCTTACAGAAGTGAAGATAGATGACATCAGTTGCTCTTCCCCTATTCACCAAAACAGTCACTCCATCATAGAAGGCCACTGTATTAGTTGGGCATGATTTGCTCTTGATGAAGTCATGTTGGCTGTCTCTAATCACCTCCCTGTCATCTATATGCTTCCAGGAGGATCTGTTGCATGATCTCACAGGGCACTGAGGTGAGGATGAGTGGTCCATAGTTCCCAGAGCCCTCCTTTTTAAAAATGAGTGTGATGTTTCCCTTTTTCCAGCCACTCGAAATTGCCCAACTACCACAACTTTTCAGCTGTGATTGACAGCAGCTTAGCAACTACATTTGCCACCCTCTAGACCCTGGAATGCATCTCACTGGCTCACATGGACTTGTACATTCAGGTCTTAAGCCCGATCTTCTAGGATGAGTGGGATTTCATTTCCCCCAGTCCTTTCCTTGAGATTCAGGGACTCAAGAGATGTGGGAAGAACAATTGCCAATGAAAACTAAGGAAAAAAAAATTGTTTAGTGTTTCAGTCTTGTCCATGTCAGTTGTCATTAGATCCCCCCATTTCATTTATTTGGGGGGATTCCATTTATTTTATGTTCCTTTTCTAACATACCCATAGAAGGTCTTATTCTTCACATCCCTTGCCAAATTTAGCTCCAGCTGTGCCTTAGCTTTCCTGATCCCATTCCTACAGTTTCAGGCAATATACCTACATTATTCCTAGGATGCCTGCCCCTGCTTCCACTGCCTATGCATTTCCCTCTTGTGTTTCAGGTTGACCAGGAGGTCCTTACTCAGCCATGCTAGTCTCCTGCCTTCCTTGCCTCATTTCTTGCACATGAAAATCAATAGTTCTCATGTTCTAAGAAAAAAAAGTCTTTAAATAGCTGTCAGGTCTCTTCTGCTCCTTTATTCCTGAGGGCAGTTTCCTGGAGCGTCCCATCCACAAGCCCCTTAAACAACTGAAAGGTCGCTCTCCTAAGGTTTGGAGTCCTGACTATACATTTCACCCAGCCTTTGTCCCCTGAGATCATTTATTCCACCAGGGCATGATCACTACAGGCCAGGCTACCACCAGTCTTGAACTTTCCAATAAGTTCATCTGCATTGCTGAGCAACAAGTCCACTAATTTGTCTCCTCTGGTTAGAGTTTCTATCTGTAACTAAAGGTTAAATTGCTCATAACCACATTATATTCAAAGACATGTCATTTACATAAGATTATTTTGGCAAGTACTTACGCAAAGGATTTTGCCCTTCACTGGCATAGTACTCGTACATCCCACTTTTGACAAGTGTATCATAGTGGGGCAGGAAGTCAATTCTCTCCTTGGTTGCTGAAAGCAGCGTTTGATGAACTGACTGTAGCAGATACAAAGTAACTCCATTTTGAACCAGCTTGCCTGCAATGAAGATGAAATATAAAGTATATTGAAGAACATTCACTGCACCAGTCAACTTCTGCTCTCAAAACCAGTACTGGTTTAGCTTCAGGTAATCTCTGTATTCTTTTAGGCACTGACTGCTCAACCTCTTAGCAACAACACTTAATTTAAAATCTTTTCACATTTCCAAGCTTAATACAAGTTTTCTCAGGTGACAACTATTTACATGCCATTTCTTCCTATCATTTACAGAATTTGTGATGGAAGGTAAAATATTACCTTGTGTAACTGTCATCATACTAATGAGTAGCTGTTAAAAACTTATTTGTCCAAGTCAATTTTGTAACAATTCTTGTCAGACTATTATAGAATTTGTACTTCCAGTTAATTATTGCACGTCATAAACAAACATCAAGTGGTCTTTACAATCAATATAAGAAACAGCTGTATCTATTTTGCTATCTAAGATACTTACTGAAGTTGTCTTCTGTAATTTCCTTCCTGTTTGTTGTGGTGATGACAAAGTTTTCATCAGTAGCTATACCAAATGCCTACAAAAATTGGAGGTTATTCAGTTATGGTAACTAAGTACTCCATGAAGTATTCAGATAAATGAAAAAAATAGCAGTCTTTCCATTCACTTTGCCACAAACTACTGAGAAGTGACCAAATATTTCTCACCTATCAACTCAGAATACAGTTTAATTTCAGAATTTAACTTCATGTGCTTTCTCTAATTTGACAAAACTGTCTTAAAATGTGTTCTAGTGAGCAACAGGAATTTTACAGAGGAGGAACTAATCACCTTGAGGGCTGAGGAATGAGACTGAACAGCTCTACTTCAGATTGTGCAACTACAACAGCAATAGTCATCTAGAGGGTGTCCCCTATTTAACTTCACTCTTTTGAGACATTAAATCAACCAAGTATTTCTTAATGTTGAAAACACACATTAAAGACTATGTTATTCAATTATATCATACATTTAAAAAAATAATCAAGATTTCTTTTAGAAAATTCTTTACCATTAAAACACAGAAGTATATTCTTCTGAACATCATCCTTACCACTTTGCTGCCTCCAACTTCTGAATATGTTTCTGGAGCTTTGGACTTTTTATCCTGCTTTCTACACACATTTATATGCCACTACATCTGCCCTAATTTTTGCACCCTAATGTCCATCACTAATCTCTTTCTCAAAATAATAAACTAAACATCGATATTTTCTCTAGCCTTTCCAGGTCTTTGAAACTCAAGTAAAAGTCAACCCTGGTCTTTAACTCCATCAATCCCTTCAGTCCTGTCTTCACAACTTTGACAGATGCTTTCTGCACTTTTAGCCAGATTGTTCCCTGAAGCTCTTGCATTCCCTTTAGCAGTTTGCCTTATCATTTCCCATACAGAATCACAGAATGGTAGGGGCTGGAAGGGACCTCAGGAGATTATCCACTCCAACCACCCTGCCAAAGCAGGTGGTTGCACAGGAAAGCGCCCAGGCGGGTTCTGAACATCTCCGGAGATGGAGACTCCACAGCCTCTCTGGGCAGCCTGTCCCAGTGCTCCATCACCCTCACAGTAAAGAAGTTTTTCCTTAAGTTTGTCTGGAACTTCCAGCGTTCCAGTTTTTGCCCACTGCCCCTTGTCATGTCACTGGGCACCATACCTCTTCCTTTCCATCTCTAATACTCATACTCACAAAAATATTTTTAGAACACTGATGAAGGTTTCATTAGAAGTCTGCCATCCATCTTTCAGTTACCTTCTCCCTAGTTGTGACTATGTTAAAGATACAGCTAGTATTCATCAGCAAAATCATCAAATTTGTCATAGCACTTGGTGCAAGTAACACAAATGGAGATGATGCAAAGAGTCTGATGATCAGGCTTAAGTCTGGAACAATTATTACTTTTTAACTACTTAGGTTCAGATCACTTCAACTTAACCTCTCACATTACACAAATTTCCACATGGCAAACCTGTGCATGGAAAAAAAAAAATTGCTCAGAGCAAGGAAAATAAACAATAAAAATATGGATACTATAAAGCTAAAATTGTTCTATGCCATTTGAGGTTAATATAGAATAACTGGAGAGTTTTACATTTGAAAGCACAGATAAGCATCTTTTCCCTCCAGGCATAATTACAGCTTTCCCTGTTTTCTCTACCTCTCAAAAGCTCTTCTGCTCTCAAAACCTTATGCAGTATTTCCTCTAAGGCAGCAAGATCTTAGGATGATGTAGTGCATGCACGAGACAACAGCCTGCTAACCGAGCAGGGCCAGCCTCCTCCTTCTGGTCCTTTCCCCCATACCATGGGTGAGCCTCAACTAAACTGACTGTAACAGCCTGGCAGG
The DNA here is from genome assembly GCF_000700745.2 of Antrostomus carolinensis. Taxonomy (NCBI): domain Eukaryota; kingdom Metazoa; phylum Chordata; class Aves; order Caprimulgiformes; family Caprimulgidae; genus Antrostomus; species Antrostomus carolinensis. The sequence continues at coordinate 8,851 of NW_010301379.1, read as the reverse complement.
CAGAGTGAGCCCAGCATTACTGTCATCTGCTGGTAACAGGTTACATTGGCTCCAAATGGCTGTCATTTCAAGATAAGCCACGAGGCAGGTTCATGGACCAAGTTTAGCAGCCCTAACCACAGATAAACTTTTTTCTTGTACATGCAGGAATTTAAGAGGCCACCTCCTTTGTAAACTTTGTCCAACTTAAAAAATTTCTCAGTTTGAAAGCTTCACTTGTACAGAAGACCTATTTGTTTTACTTCCTCCTTGCTTCTGTCCCATAGTTATCCCAACCCCTGTCTCTTCCCACTATGCCAGGTAGTGATGAGGTGGCTGCACAGTTGTCTCATTATGTGGATGTGGTCCCCAGGAAGATAAGCTGGTCATCCCTGAATAAACGTGAACCTACCACGTAATTTAAACAAACAGTTGATGATGTTTCATTTGACGATTATGAACAATGTTTGGTCAAATGTTTCATTTCTCACTAAGATTCTCACACGTAAAAGACGTTGTGGTATCTTTTGTTGACTTGATATAAAATTCAGGCTTCACTGCTGAGCCCCTTTCAGCCTCGCATTGTCCCCTTTTTCAAATACGCACCGAAGATGCACCCAGTTCTTGACTTCAGAAGATTCACGTGACAACAGTACATTTAGATTATAAATCTGTTGGTTATTCTTTTGCAGATTGTTCAGATGCACAATCATGATCTGGCTTTTGATGTTATCAAAATTTTGAAGAGTACAATAGAATCGCTATACTCAGAAATGCCTCTGCATATTCACAGGGAAAGTATGTTTGGAGATTGTTGTGTTAAAACAGCTGAACACAGTAGTAGGTATGTTCTCCAGGTAAACAATTGGCAGTGCCACTGGTGCTGGCAACAGGGTTTTTGGTTTCTATGATCATGGGACCTGGTTTGATGATCAACAGCTGCTTGGGAGTTATGGGGTCCACCTCACCAACAAGGGTACACGTGCCTTTGCCAATAGACTGGCCAACCTCATAAGGAGAGCTTTAAACTAGGAAGGAAGGGGATAGGGCGGAATTATGGAAATTATGGAGATTATCCAAACAGTAAAACAAAACTCAAGGGGGTACAACCCCGGCAAGTGAATGCAGCCAAGCAAGTGCCTGCAGAACACATCTGTGGGGTATCCTCTTCCACCCCTCCTGTAACATTGGCATGCTCTGATTCCTCTCTGAAGTGCCTGTGTACCAGTGCACGCAGTATGGGAAATAAACAGGAGGAGTTACAGATCTTGTGTGCAGATGCAGGGCTTCGACCTTATTGCAATTACTGAAACATAGTGGGACAGTCCACACAACTAGAACGTTGCCATAAATGGCTGTAAGCTTTTTAGGAAAGACAGATCAGGAAGATGAGGTGGTGGGGTTACCTTTTATGTAAGAGAACACCTGGTATGTATGGAGCTGCTCCTCAGGGTGAACGATGAGAGGGTTGGGTGCTTATGGGTAAGGATTAAAGGTCAGACCAACATGGGTGACAAAGCAGTGGGTGTTTGCTACAGGCCACCTGATCAGGAGGAGGAAGTGGACAAGGGCTTTTACAGTCAGCTGAAAGGAGCTTCACAGTCGCAGGCCCTGGTGCTCATGGGTGACTCAACTACCCCAACATTTGCTGGAGCAATAAAACTGCAAGTCAAATGCAATCAAAGAGGCTCCTTGAAAGCACTGATGATAACTTTCTCCTGCAAATGATTGGAGAGCCAACAAGGAAAGGAGTGCTGCTGGACCTTGTCCTATCAAATAATGAAGGAGTAGTTGGGGATGTGAAGGCTGGGGGCAGCCTTGGCCATAGTGACCATGGGATTGTGGGGTTCAGGACCCAGCTAGGAGGAAAAAGGGCAGTAAGTAAGACCGCAACCCTGAACTTCAGGCAAGCTAACTTTGGCCTCTTCAAGGACCTTCTTGGAAGAATCCTGTGGGATCAGACCCTTGAAGGAAGAGGGGTGCAAAAGGCTGGTTAATATTCCAACATCACTTCCTCCAGGCTCAAGAACAATGCATCCCTGTGTGCAAGAAGTCGAGCAAAGCAGGGAGAAGACTGGTGTGGATGAACAAGGAGCTGCTGACAAAACTCAAACATAGCAGGAGGTGTACAAGAGGTGGAAGCAAGGACAGACCACTTGGGAAGAATATAAGGGCGTCACCAGAGCATGCAGAAACATGACGAGGAAGGCCAAGGCCCGACTGGAACTGAATCTGGCAAGGGAGGTCAGAGACAACAAGAAGGGCTTCTTCAAATACATCAGTAACAGAAGGAAGGCCAGGGAAAATGTGGGGCCACTACTGAACGGGGCAGGGTACCTGGTAACAGAGGACACGGAGAGGGCAGAGTTACTCAGTGCCTTCTTTGCTTCAGGCAGTGCCTTCACTGCCGAGGCCACCCCTAAGGAATCCCCGACCCAAGAGACCAGTGAGAGAGTCTGGAAAAAGGAAGACTTTCCCTTGGTCGATGAGTATTGGGATAGAGATCGACTGTGCAGCCTTAACACCGGCAAGTCCATGGGCCCTGATGGGATGCACCTGTGTGTGCTGAGGGAGCTGGCTGATGTCCCCCCTCTTCAGCCTGCAGAAAAGACGAATCGGAGGGGATCTGATTAACGTTTATAAATATCTAAAGGAAGAGTGTCTAGGGGATGGGGCCAGACTCTCCTTGTTGCCACCCAACAATAGGACAAGAAGCAACAGCATAGGAAGTTCCACCTGAACATAAGGAAGAACTTCTTTACTGTGAGGGTGACTGAGCACTGGAACTGGTTGCCCAGAGAGGTTCTGGAATGTCCCTCGCTGGAGATACTCAAAAACCATCTGGACAAAATCCTGGTTCATGTGCTCTAGGAGTCCCTGTTTGAGCAGGGTGGTTCGACTAGATGACCTTCAGAGGTCCCTTCCAACCTCAACCATTCTGTGATTCTGTGTAAACAGAAAGTTGTGGGGTTTATTGTTTTGGCTTTTTTTTTTTAATACAAAATAAAAGACTTTTTGGGGAAAAACAAAACAAACAGAAAAAAGCTCCAAATTAATGCACAATCTAGGAGGAAAACAAATAATTGTATGTTCTCTAAAGAGAGGTGGATATGTGAAAAGACAGGGATTCTTAAACTATTGGTTAGTCACAACCACTATATACAAAAGTCAAAATATTATAAAGACGAAGTTATATGCATACAAAAGAAAAAAGCCACCTAAAAAGTGTAAAAAATTATATCAATTAACCAAATTTCGAATAGTCTGGGAAAACAACTATAGCTGTTCACCAAGAGCCATTTAAGTTGTTTGCTAAGTCACACTTGGAGGTGTACTGAGTGTAAACTGCGGGGTTTTGGTGCCAGAGAGCTATAGGGGTGACCTGTGTGGGAAGAGGCCATGAATTGCCCTGACCCAGTCACAGACAGTGCCAGATGGCTCTCAAACTGGTGGAAAAAATCCACTGCACACCAAAATTTCAACCAGAAGGGCACATGGTGCTTCTGCTCAAACACACTGGGGAAGAAATTGAGGAGATAAATGAGAAGGAACAGAGGAGATGCATCAGAGGAGACATTTCTAGGGACAGCACTGGAGTCCCATTGAAAGGAGGTGCTCCATGCTAGAGCAGGGATAGCTTCAAAGGTTCTGGCGCACATGGTGGATCCATGTCAGAACAGGGAACGTCCCCTCTCTGTCCTCGCACTCCCACAGGGCTCCCTGTCAACTCCCTGTGGACAACTCAAGAGAGCAGAAGAAAACCAGTAAATAACATGGAGGAGGAGGAGGAGCAGCAGAGGGAGATCCTGCACATGGCCCTGGCCTCTCATGCCACCTGTTGCCTCACCAAAGGAACTGGGACTGACTGAGCATTCCACATGGGGAGAACAAGGGAGGCTTAGACTAGGAATGGGGGAAGAGAAGTGTATCACAGAAGATGACCTTAGAGAAGGGAGAGGAAAAGCATTTCCCTGTGCTTGTTTACTTGCTGTCCCTCCGCCCCAATCAATAATCAAAAGTTTGTGTTAACTGGCAGTAAGTTAAATTAAGAAAAGTTTCCTGAGTCAAGCCTGTTTTGCTCACAGCAGAATGTCAGTCATTATACCTGTGAAGTGACATATAAGCTAAAAAGTTCAAACAAACAAAATGCATTCTTTAGAAACTGGAGACTCAATCTGGAGCGCTGCCTACGTTTCATGATAAATACATAAAGCTAACAGTTCCAAATTTGTTGGTGGATGTTTATGACATGAGACTAATATAATGCCAAAAGGTAAGAGTCTGAAACAGCCAAACGAATGCCAGATGCCCAAGAAGCTTTCAGCAGAGCAATTTACAGGCAAAATATCTGAAAGTGTGAATGAACTGTGATACATCTAATCCTTAAATCTGAATCAAGAACAAGGTTCAATTCATATACTTGCTTCAGTCACAGGCTTTCTTAGAAACTAAAAATACCCCCTCCAAACAAAACGCAAACCCACAAATCACAGACAGCTCCTCAGCAGCTGAGACTCCTTCAAATGGGCCTCAGTTTCTTTTCTCTTTCACATACGAGCGCATAAGCACCACAGTGAATTTTACTGCTATTTGATCCGAACACACACTGTGTTACTTTTACTTACCTGGCTACTAAGTCAACATAGATTTTGCCTCTAGATTGACCACCTGCCTTGGAAAAGGTGTTCAACAACCAAATGTTCAACTTTGTGTGTATAGCACCACATCTTACAACAGCATGGACAGATCTGAAGTGGTAAGTGAACAAGAAATAACATACTGTCTGCTTCCAGTGGTTCTCCAGACTATTACCTCATGTTAACCTCATGAAGTTCAACAAGGCCAAATGCAAGGTCCTGCATCTGGGTCGGGGCAACCCCAAATACAAATACAGGCTGGGCGATGAGTGAGTTGAGACCAGCTCTGAAGAGAAGGACTTGGGAGTGGTGGTGAACAAGAAGCTCAACATGAGCCAGCAATGTGCGCTTGCAGCCCAGAAGGCCAACCATATCCTGGGCTGCATCAAGAGAAGCGTGGCCAGCAGGTCGAGGGAGGTGATTCTGCCCCTCTACTCCACTCTTGTAAGGCCCAACCTGGAGTACTGCGTCCAGTTCTGGAGCCCCTGACACAAGAGAGATGTGGAGCAGCTAGACCAAGTCCAGAGGAGACCACGAGGATGATCCGAGGGCTGGAGCACCTCTCCTATGAGGACAGGCTGAGAGACTTGGGGCTGTTCAGCCTGGAAGAGAGAAGGCTCCAGGGAGATCTTATAACGGCCTTCCAGTACCTGAAGGGGCTACAAGAAAGCTGGGGAGGGACTTTTTAGAAATGCAGGTAGTGATAGAACGGGGGAAATGGGTTTAAGCTTAAAGAAGGTAAGTTTAGATTAGATATTAGGAGGAAGTTCTTCACTGTGAGGGTGGTCAGACACTGGAACAGGTTGCCCAAGGAAGCTGTGGATGCCCCCTCCCTGGAAGTTTTCAAAGCCAGGTTGGATGAGGCTTTGACCAACCTGGTCTAGTGGAAGGTGTCCCTGCTCATGGCAGGGGGGTTGGAACTAGATGATCTTTAAGGTCCCTTCCAACCCAAACCATTCTATGATTCTATGATACCATTAAATAGTAATTGCTGGTGTTGACTTCTCAAACTAAAGGAATGGAACAGTCTCACACACGACATTCGTAAAACAGTGAAACCAAAACCACAATATCTTTAGAAAAAGACATTTAATCCCTTGCAACCCAAACTTTTCCAACACAAACAGTTCCACACCTTCAAAATGCTCTGGCTCCTCCTATGGTAACCACTCCCAGCAGGCAGATGCATGAGAATGACGTGAAGAACTGGCCTCAAAGGTTGGACATGTAGCCAAGGGATAACAGAGCAGTAAGAGCCATGCAACCACCTTCCACAATGTGGCACCTAGCCCAGAAATAATTTTCTGGGTAAAAGAACTGTACTGCTGATGTGAACCTCTTAATGGGGACCTGAAATGTATCAGTTAATTGTAAAGAAATCTGGAAAGAGCATTTTCAACGCTGTCCTATATAGCTATTAATTTTCACAAAATTTATCTACCTGCCTCAGCCATCTTCAGCATGATAAAAGAAATACAGATTTACTTTGAGTATTTTACACTGATCCAGCAGCTTCTTTGTGGGGACTCGTTTAGGAATCAAAAAAATAAACCTAAATGACACATCCATTTAAATTCTGACAGCCCCACAGCCTTCTGTAACGTTGCATGTGATTTACTAAATGTCCCATGCTATTTGCCAATTTATCATCTGAAAGATATACATTTGCTTGTTAGCTATCCTGCTTTATGCAACATTAAGTAGAATCATCAGTCCAAACTGAGGAAAATCTATTAGATTGACAAATGGATGAAACTATAAAATGAATTTAAGGAAAAGGATTTTATTTTCAAATCACAGATTTTCAAACAAATAACTGTCTTTTAGCGCTTATGGATACTGAGATATTTATATCATCTCTCAATTATACAACTAGATAATATTAGGGCCATTCATACAAATCAATACAAAAAAGGAACATATAAACAGATTAAGTGGAGACAAAGGCCTTGCTGGAAGTAACTGAGAACAACTGTATGTAACTTGTAAGAGTGCTAATCAGATAAAACTTTCACAGTTCACTGTTGGGTCAGCTAGTCAACCTGCCAAGGATAGTGGGGATTTGGTAGGGAGCACTCATGGTAGTGGATTAAGTATGATAACAATAATCTTCAACCATTGTCCTGGTTTTCAGCTGAAACAGAGCTAGGTTTCTTTTTCAGTAGTTAGAACGGGAACGGCTTGGCCGGCAGGTGGTGAGCAGTTGCACTGGGTATCACTCATTTGTATACTTGTCACTGCTATGATTATCACTACTAGTTTAATATTAGTGGTTTTTTAAGTTTTCTTTTATTTCTATTATTAAACTGGTCTTATCTCAACCTACAAGCCTCCTTATCCTTTCTCCCCAATCCTCTCCCTTACACCCTGGGGGTGGGGAGGAAGTGGGTGAACGGCTGTGTTGGCTGCTGGCCAAGGGCTAGCCCAGTGAAACTATCTGGCTTGTCTGAGTTTGAATAGCTATTTCCTGCTGCTGAGGTTTGTGTAGCTGCAGTATCTGTTCTTGGAGTTTGAATAGCCACAGACCTTCTAACCGTGGACTGTATAGCTGGAATATCTGCTTTCGGGGTCTGAATAGCTACAGTTCTTTGTCATGGGCCTCGAAGTGGCCACAGTATCTGCTGCAAAGGTTTCAGTAGTTGCATCGCTGGTTGCAGGGGTTTCAGTAACCACAGTGTCTATTGCAGAGGTTATTCCTGGGGTGGTATACCTCAATAGTTTCCTGATCTTAAACAACACCCAAAAAATATTTAGGAGGCCCAGCAATAAAAAGAAAATGGTCAGACTGTCCCAAGTATAATTAATACCCTCAGACTCTTCCATGCTTGGCCTGGAAGAGAAAGAGAAATTGTCAAAAGCCATCCCTTTTGTAAATCGGTTCCCCAAAGAGAGAACGTAAGAAGTGCAATTATTACTAGACTCTGTCAGGTGACACTCGGTGTTCGGAAATGTCACACGTTGTATTCCCAAGGAGAAGAAATTGACGGTGTAATTTGCAACAGTGTCCAGCAGATGCAGCCCAAGGGCCGAAGAGACCAACTCAGTGGGCTGTCTCCACGAGAAGACTAACTAAACAGCGAACTGATCAAGGGTCTCTAACAGATAGCACCCAAAATGCAAGGATGGTGGAAACAGCACGTACAAAAACTGGGCTACTCTCACAGTCATTGTCAGACAGAACAGATGGTAAAAACCCTTAATTGCATCTTTATAACCAATGAGCAATGCAATAAAAAGCAAGTAAGGACTCATACCCCACAGTTCTGATGACAACCCCCTGATGAAATACAAGAACTTGGTAATCATTTTGTTAGAGCACTCTCCAACACTGTCTTTATCTCGACCCTTCGTGACACACGTTGGGCACCAAAATGACTGTGATAGTTTCACTGGGCTGGCCAACAGCCAACACAGCCGTTCACCCATTTCCTCCCTACCCCCAGGGGACAGGGGAGAGGATTGGGGAGAAAGGATAAGGAGGCTTGTAGGTTGAGATAAGACCAGTTTAATAATAGAAATAAAATAAAACTTAAAGTAATACTAATATTAAAAATAGTAGTGATAATCGTAACAGTGACCAAAGAATGATACACAGTGCAACTGTTCACCCCCCGCTGACCGAGCACAGCCCATTCCCAGATAACAATTTCAGACAAGCAACAATCCCGAACCGAAACCGCAATCCCGGAAGAGCAAGAGCCCGAGCAAAAGCCAGAGAGAGACAAAAGAGGAAGAGACCCTCACTAATATACTGGACATGACATGATATGATATGGAATATCCCATTCGGCATACCCAAATGCCAGTTTAGCTTATTAATTCAAATATTCCTCACCCCCTTAAATCTTGTGCTTATAGACTAACAGAACACAAAGTCCTTCACTACGAGTGACAAAAACGCAAACACTGGTTATCAGTGTCTCTCTCATAACAAGCCCCAGGCTGACAAAGCAAAATGCAGCACTGTTCTAACTACTGAGAAAGAAACCCAGCTCTGTTTCAGCTAAAAATCAGGACAATCATGATATCAACAAGCTTGCCTAATGTCAGAACACAAATGTGTATCTCCTCTGGACACCAACAGAAAGAGGATGCAAAAGATTCAAGAAAAGCAGTTGGACTCAAAGAAGACAGAAGTTATTTCTAAACATTCCTCTGAGTTCGAAGCAGAGTTGTGTATTACAGAAATACAGGAACATCCAGTATCATAGAATGGTCTGCGTTGGAAGGGACCT
>NW_010301378.1:85272-91348 GCF_000700745.2 Antrostomus carolinensis | reverse complement strand
GCTCGGGGCTGGCACAGTCCATGGGGCGCAGGGAGCGGGGCGCAGCGCTGGCTGGGGAGCGCGGCGTGCTGATGCAGGGTGTTGTGATGGCAGCATATGCTGGCTATTAGTGTGCCTTTTATTTAATTTATTTTTTTTTAATACAGTTTACATCGCTGGTGGCGGTGCAGGCTTAATTGCTACCTTGCCTGAACGCAGTTGAGTTTTGTAGTTATTCAAGCAATAGGTTTTTAAAACTGTGAAATAGTTTCCCTTCCTGCATGCCCCCAGATCAGGTAGAAAATGGGGAAAGAACTGCTAAATGATGTATTTAGAAAAAGCTGTTCTACAAGAGTATTTGAAACATTACAGATCTGCCAGAAGGTCCATTAACATAAATGTTTAACTCAGACACACACAAACTTATGTACCGAAATGAAAATGTTTCATGCATTAATTTGCTGCAGAAGGTACTAACATAACAATTAGAACAACATTCTGCCTGCTTATACTTAAATTTCCTGGGGCAGTGTTTCGGTGGCAACGCACAGCGTTGCTATAGGATCTCCTTGACTCTTTGTGCAGCACGCCACAGCACTGCAGTTCATCCCGTTAAATCAAATTCTTACAGTTTTAAACCCAGGGAGAGATTGACAGTAACACCGAGTTTTGGGAGAGGGGGTGCTGGCTTCGGTGCCCTCTCCGGTAGCCGTGCACCGGATCAGCCAACGCCGCGTTGGTAATGGTGCTAACAAAGAAACCTGCCTCTTCCTTCAGCTTGCTTGGGAAGTGGATGGCAAAGACGGTTAAAATAAAGCAGAGGAAGCATCAAGCCGGCTAGCGTAATGCGGGGCTCGTTTCGTTAGCGCTCCGGGTTTGGTTCTGTCACATCCAGCCTTTTTGCTGGGCTCAGTGGTTTTTTCCCAGCCCTCTCTTGCAGGATGGTCACCCCTCTCAGCAGATATCCGAGTGCCGAGTGCTCTCAGCATGCAAACACTGGTTTCTCTAGCTGGGAATATGGAAACCCCGGGGTTTCCAGCCCAGTCCCGCAGCTGATGTGGCGCTGGGGTTTGTTGTTGGCATGCTGATCCCATCACATGGCGCCGCACCGCAAACCCCCGACAGCCGCCGCGCGGGGTGGGGGAGCGGCAACTGCAAACGTTCCTTCTCCCAGCAAATGCTTGTCCTAAACTGAGCACCGTAGAATAAAAATGGAAACATAAAAATAGCAGTTGGAAAGATAAAACAGCATTTATAGTACTAATAAAACCGTTGTGGCTTCCACAGGAAAACATGCTTTGTAACCTAATGCTTACCTGGAAAGACTGTCGAGTTTCTGAGAGTTATAGCTGTTTTTGTAAGAGAAGCACAGAGATTTGCTTCAGGGCTGAGTGATAGATTCTCCTGCCTGGAGCATCCCAGTGTGTTTATACATGGCTTGTATGGCAGCTTTCATAAGACATTTACCCCATGATTTGCGATGAGCTTATGTGTGAATAATTAATGGCAATTAATCCTTAATTACAGTAATTAGGCAAGTCACAGGAAATTAAGCTGCAGCTGGAGAAGACCATGCCTGGGAAGAGAGGATTGGGGGCTGTGTGAACGTGCCATTCACTGACAACATTACGAGGATGAGCAGTATTCAGCAGCTTTGGCATTTCTATTGGCAGCCTTGGGTAGGACAAGAACGCTCGACATTAGCAGCAATCTATAGTTGTCTACAAGAGTTTTTAGTTCAAGTGCCAAAATGTTATGTTGCATATGGTGATTATCTAAGTTTATTGGTTGCCATAATTCAAATGGGTGTAATTGTTTTTGGCTTGCTAGTGACATTAGAAACTGAAGCTTTTATGTGTTCATAGGTTCTGCTGGCACCAGCCACGGTTCAACTTCTAGAAACAATTCATCCAGGTTTGCAATTACGAGAACGGATACTACAAATGGCTCGAAATTAACGGAGAAATTTTCAATGATTAAAAAAAAGACAACAGCAAAACTGGCAGTTTCTTAGTTGATTGCTTTATTATTAGCTGCCTCGCCCATTAAAATGAGGTTTGCAGGAGGAACAGCGTGTGCTGAGCCTGCTGCCTGGTTTGGGGAGTGGGACCGAGTGGGAGGAAGAATGGAAGTGCTGGCAGGCAAGAGTCTGCAGGCCGGAAAGCCCCATCAGAGGAGATCTCCCGTGCTAATCCCAAGCTATGGCATCGCACGTGAAAGGCAGATCTGCGCTAGAAGCCTTCTGCCCCGGGCAACCCACCGTGAGGCTGTTCTGCAGCTCAGGAGCAGCAGCCTTCCCCGTCATTAACGTGCAAAGTTTTGAAACCTCATGATTAAACATGTTTCAGTAATTTACCAGGTTTCCAAGTGGCGATGTTTGTGCCAGCAACGATCTGGGGCAGAGACGTGGAGGGAAGCACACATTAGTATCAATGAAACCTACAAAAAGCAATCAGTAATTTATGAGCTTGTGGAAAAATGCCCACATGTTCTCATCAAATTATAGGGTTCCTATAATTTACTCAGCGACTACAAGGTGCACGCTCCCAAACCTGCTGTGGTGTGTTAACCGAACCTCTGATTAGATTTAATCCAAACAACTAATCTGTTAAGGGGTCCTGAATAAATAGGCGATATGGCCAGGCCAGGGTATTATTTCAGACTTAAGACGACAACTGATGGGGAGGTCAGGCAATTACACACTGAGACCGCACCGTGATCTGCTGGAGGTCAGGTGCGTTTACAGCGACCCAGCCTAAAGGCTGCGTGTACGCCCTGGGGTGCCTCGCGCCGCGCGCGCCGCTGGCAGGGAAGGTGGGAGGAAGGTCTCTTACGCCTTAGAAATAAAAGCCCGTAGCCAGATGTTTGTGAGAGCTGTACTTGTTTGTAACACGGGAATGTGTAAAAAAACTTCAGCTCCTTGCATGTGGAATCTAGATCAATTTTTAATTTACTTGTACGCATGGATGACTCATTTGAGAAAGAAAATTGTGGCATCAAAAAAAAAAAGACATTTCAGCCCGCATAGGTTGCCGCATTTATCTGTTTCTCATGCACTCCAGAATGGAAATAAGTCACAGTATCTTAATAATGGTCTTGATTTTATAAATTATTTTTCCCCTTGAAATAAGCAATCCATTCATTTTAATATGTAGAATTGGTTTGCTAGCAGGGCGACAGTTTAAAAAGACTTCCAACTGTGACACAAGTGCAACCATATTGCTTCCTATTACTCGCTAAGGTAGTTGTTTAGAAGAGAGAATGTTCTCCCTGGAAATGTTTAAAGTGCTGTAATTTTATTTAGGATAATGAGGATTTATAACAGTTTTACCATATGAAAACCTGCCTTTAGACAGAGCGAAATAGGCGGTTGCGGTTATTGAGCGAGCGAACAGTGGGGTTTTGTGCGCGGTAAGGCGAGGGGAGGCATTGGTGTCTCTGGTCGTGCAGCGTATCCGTCACCGGGCCCAGAACATTCCCCGCCACCGCGTGGGATAATTCATCACCAGCATGTATGGATTTCTCGGCTTTAATCGCTCTGGATGTTAATTAAAATCCTGGTTTATAGAATATTTTCATTTCGAGGTTTGCCCAGCTGTACAGCCGTAGCGGTGTCGTCAGGATGGAGCTGTCTCATAACAAATGCCTGGATTTTAAGCCTAGACGGGGAATTTGGGGGCGATCCCAGCCCGGCGGAAGGCGCAGGGTGTTTGGGCGCCGGTTTAAGGGGGCTCGGGCAGCAGCTACGTGCTGCTTTCTCTGCTCTGCTCTAATCATCTGCGTTTATTTTGTTGTTAGGCCTTTACCAATTTGCACCTCATTAAAAATGCTTTCTTTTTATTACTAATACTGCTTCCTACGCAGTATCGGCCGAGCTGAGCTAGTATCCGGGTACCGGCTTAACAGTACATTTAATGCCCTGTTTATAAATATAAAGGGGAAGGAATTGAACTGTTACAGATTTTATCAGGTTTTATCTCCTCACTGAAAAACCTTAGCTCTCAAAACATTTCTAATTTCCCTTATTTGAAGGCTCAAACAGTTTCAAATTACTGCCCGTGGATTGTTCTTGACATCGAGAATGGTAAATTTGAGCTGTGGAAACGCTGGAATGTGTGGTGTGTGCTTTTCCTGAACAAGGGAATTCAACGGGTAAATTACAGTCATTTACTTGGAGTGTAATTTACTGAGAGCCTTTAGGCAAATGCAGGAGAAAGGACAGCAGAACAGAAAAAATAGCTAAACCAGGGGGCTCCCCCTCCCTATTCACATGAAATACAATCTATATTCACGTGACAAGGATAATAAAAACTTTCTTATTTAAAATACATATAATTCTGATTATTTTTTCAATTCATAAAGCAGGCATTTGTAAGGATGACTGATTTATCTGAAGAGAAGATTTTAAATCTTGCTAAATTATCCACACATCTTCTTAGTGTTGTATGTTTTGCATATATCGGTAGCCGCATGCAATCAGCCCGTATTTAAAACTGATAAAACTGTTAATTTTATGCCTAATAACAGATCAAGGATCTGAAACTGTCATCGAGCTAAATGGAAATTGCTGGTTTCATCCTATGGAAATATTCGATATTCAATCAATTTTTTAAAAATACAGATGTTTATCTAATGGAATCTGCAACAAAGATAGGCACTTGAATTTTTATTTGAAATTAGAGCATAAACATAAACAGAGGCATATTTTTTCTTCGTTTTAACTGTAAAAATACCATAAAGAAGCAGACAGCATTTTGTAATCTCCAAGTACACGCACACGTAGAATAATTCTGAGGAAGTCTCTGGCCAAGGCTTTCCCGGGAAGGCGGCGTGCGCTGCAGTAATTGCTGCGCAAACAGAGGCCGAGCTGCAAAGTGGTTTTGTGGAGCAGATTGTAATTTGGCACTGAAGTTGTGCCCTGCATTACCCCGGGTCATAATTGATGGCTAAAGAAAAGCACATGCTATGCTAATCCTTTGTTAGAATAGCTTGTTAAATTGTGGTTGCCAATTTAAAATAAACTATGGAATGCTTGTCTATATTTTAAGGTTTGCAGGCTCCAGTTTTAAACAGTCATTTTAAAGCTGTTTTTCAACTTTATGTTGCATGCACACTATTCTGCCTTTGCACACAAGGTCAGCATGTTCGCTAGTTTAATAGCAGACCATCAAGAACAAAATCAATGAGCTGCATGTTTCGCACTGGTATCACAAGGGATTTTCCCATTTATAGCACATTTGTGTACTGATCCTGAGTTTAAAATGACAATATTGATGCCCTATTAGAGCTGTGCAGAAATGGACATTGTACGGTTGATGCTAAAACTTGTCAGAACTCGCTCTTTTCCTGGGCTCCTGTTCTACTTTTTGTCTGGCTAAACAAACACAAATAAGCCCAGACAAGCTCCCTGCACCTCGGCACAGAGGGGATGAAGCTCCCATGTCTTGGGGTGGAATTTCTTGACTGCAGATTTCCAATCAAGATCGTTTGCGGTTGGTGCGAGCTGGATTATGAGGCTGCGTCTGAATAATCATCTGCGTGCTGATTGCTGAAAATAAAGTGGCATTATTGCTTCTGGATGAGATAAGGCAGCTCTGCCCTGGGAAGACACAAGTGCGAGTTCTGTGGGAATTTTATGAGTCCTGGTGTGGTGTAATCAGCTGCCACCAGCTCCAAGGGAAGGATAGCTCCCCGATCTGCGGGGGAATAGATCCTGTGCCACCAAGAGGAAATGTTACTTCTGCAGAAGAAAATGATTTAATGTTGGCAGAAGGGTTATTCATTTATAAGGGATTAAAAATGACTTCAATATAATACCTTTAATTTGTAATAATGGTCTGCAGGGCTGTTTCCTGTCTAAAATAAACCGTTTGACTGGCATGTCGTTTTGATCCATACGGTTGTATGGCATATTAGAGGGGAGAAAGGTGTTATTTTCAGTTATCCTCAATTCAATTAAATGGGTGAGGGCTGCAGTTGGTGTGGCCCTCAGTCCCTGGGTGGCAGGAGGTGTAAGGCTGTCCCATGGCCCACGCCTGACCCTGGGGAAGCCGGATTCCTCGCGCACCTGGGGACTCGAGTGGCTGGCCCGCCATGA
>NW_010301378.1:83216-85243 GCF_000700745.2 Antrostomus carolinensis | reverse complement strand
CACGGCTCGGCTCGGCTCGGCTCGGGGGACAGGACTGTGGCACAAGTAGCACGGCTGCTTTTGTTAATTGCATTAATGGGAATAAAGCAAGTAAAAGTTGAAGCCTGGGGCGTGCAGAATGATTGTGGCTTTGAGGGATTGCAAAAAGGATAAACAAAAAAAAGAAAGAAGGAAACCTTTGCACTCGAGCTCTGTACATAATTAGCTGTGTCACTTTCTGAAGAGCAAGCGTGGTGTGTCTGGAGTGGGTGACACTTTGCGCAGCCTGGACCCCAGTGGCTGCGATCACAGGGCTCGCCCTCCTACCGTGACATCGACGCCTGGAGCCCAGAGCTTCCTCACACACAAATCTCCTTCTCAAGGCCCCTCTGGGGTGGCCGCACTCATTTTGGGACTAATCCTGCCCAAAGCAGGATGGTGACTGTGCTAAAGGCACGCAGGTGACAGCACGTTCACCCTCACTTGAGCTACCCACAGATCAGTCCTGTGTCCTCTGGCAGGGCTCCATTTGCCTGTTCACTGGGAAGTAAACAAGTGGAGAAGCAGCTCGCTCTGATTCAGCAGACAAGGTGTCACCAGTTTTTAGGATTTAATAACAGGTTTTGCTATGTTGGATGCTGGCTTTGTTAAAGTTTCAGGGTTTGGGATCACCAGAAAATCTCAGCTTCCTAAAAAAAAAAATAAAAAAAAAGAAAAATCTCAGCTTCCAAAAACCCCCCTTGGTCTTCAGTCTTCACCAGACACATTGAAAAGGTGGCCCAGAGTCTCCCAACACAGGGTCTGTATTTATTACTGTTAAAATTCTCACACTTTGAAAATTTGCACCGATGGAGGGAGGAGCAGGGAGGAATCTGATGCGTATTTTTGTGAACCATAATAGCAGCAGCTCGGTAAAGGGCAGCATTTCTCAGAAGATCTGACCAGTGCTGGTGTGCCTGGAAGCACTAGGCAGTAAAGAAAGATGATGCAAAAATCCCTAAATTCAGAATAAACATACAAAGAGGTGTCTTTCAGTGTAACTAAAGAATAAACAGCAAAGCAAAATAAACATACAGTGCTTGCAAATTTCTTTCTGTTACAGATCAAAAATACAAGACAGAGCACTACCTGGTAGAAAAATACAAGCAGAATTATTCTGAATAAACATTTCCAGCATGGCTGTTCTGGAAGAAAGGCATCTCTCCTTGCGATGTCTGGTACCAAGTCCTGATAACATAGCTGAATCCTGCTTTAATTCTCATGTATTTAGCGCAGAACTGCTGGCTGGTTTACTGGCAAAGAAAAAAAAAAACCCAACAAAACAACAGAGCCAATTTTGATTGGAACAGGCAGGATTAAAATGCAGGATTATCCCTGCAAAGCGCTATATCGGGTGTGCGGCTCGCTGACCTTTTTGAGGAGCGAGTGTGCGTGGAGTTGTGCTAAAATAAATGCAAATGCCCGTGAACTTCCCGTGGGCAGGCAAAGGCGCACACAAAGGGCGTCCTGGGCAGCGCTCCCGGTTACCTGTGATCAGTACCCGCTTCGTCTGTGTCTGTGTGTGTCTGTGTGTGTACGTTCAATTCCAGTTCTCAGCCCAAACAGTGTCTCTGTATTGAATATGTGCTGGGAAATAATGTTCCTATAGGTTCTAGTGATATAAATAATGTATGTGGAGAAGCTCATAAATGTAAGCTCGAATTTTCCTCAGTAGTTTTTGTTCTCAATCACCTTGATGAAACAATCTTGAAGGCGCTCTCCTTTCCGTGGCATTTGGAATGAGTCCCTGACAGGCTGATTTTCCACCCCTGTTGTGATGCTGCTTTCTCTAGTTAATATTCCTCTGTAAGTGTCGTACCAAAGTAAACCAAAGGAGCCCAGCTCATGACACTAAGGCTGCATTTGCATTAATTATGCAGTCAGGGCTGGTGAGAAAATGCTGTCACAGAGAGAGAGGCAGTAAATGAGAACCCTCCGAGTGCGCCTGAATGAAGAGCATTAAGTTCATTTACATGGGAGCAGGACGAAGCGCTCAGGCTGGGGAGAGG
>NW_010301378.1:82898-83172 GCF_000700745.2 Antrostomus carolinensis | reverse complement strand
TTGCCGCCCCCCCCGCCGTTATTGTTCGGCGGCTTAATGACTTAAAGGCAGAGTGGTTGCACTGACAGAAAGACAGCCAAGATCCCTTTGGTATTAATAACAGCAATAATAATTAATAATATCCCACTAATCGGGAAGCGCATGCCGGCCCTGGAGCTGGCGAGGCCCTGCCCGGCGGGAAGGCCGCGGCCCGGCTCGGCCTGGCGCAACGTGAGGTGTCCCGGGCTGCCATGGGCCCCTCGCGCCCCTCTTGTGCCCTCCCAGTGTCGGGCGG
>NW_010301378.1:68465-82794 GCF_000700745.2 Antrostomus carolinensis | reverse complement strand
CTGGAAGGCCTGGCTGTGCCCCGCCTGGGCGGCCTTTGTGGGGCTGCCAGGCCAGGTCCCGCCAGCCAAGAGCTGGAATCTTTTCGTTTGTTTATTTTCCAGTGGGTTGTTTTTTTTTCTCACGTGTTTCCAGTATTCAAAGCTTTAGTTCTGTAGCAAAATTGCTCCTCTTGGTGCCAGGAGAAATGGTTGAAAATGGCTCATTTCACCTCAGGAATTTCACCTTCCCTGCTGCCAAGAACGGGGGGTCCCCGCTCTGCTGGGGTAACGCCATCGGTCTCCCCGCATCCCAAACCCACATTAAAATACTCGACACTCTTTTGGCTGATACCACAAATAGAGGATGTGAAACCAACCGTATATGACAATATTTACTGGGCACTGTGTTGAGTGAAGTTCACATGAGAGCGCGCGCAGAAAGGCGGAGCGCCTGGGTGTTTGGGGCGCGTTAAGCTGCTCCCCCAGTCCTGCCATCATCAGCTCTGAGCTGCTGTGTCTGAATCGGGGCCGCCCTGCTCTCCTCTGCCCGTGCCGTCCCAGTCTCCCTCCCTCCCACCCGCCCTCATGGGTGTTTCGCTGTACAAAACAACGTTTGCTGTATCAGAGCCGTGCTGACAGTGATGTCTGCCCTGCGCTGAATCCAGATGACACCTCTGATTTCACCGTATTCACTTTACAGCAATCAAAGGCTGCTCCAGATTCTTCTCCTGCCGCCTGCGTGCGTGTCTGCGTCACGTGCGCTATGGAATGGAAGCAAAATTTGTGACCCGTATGCTTACGGAGATATGACTATGGAAGGCGTTATGTGTGGTCACTAAGGAGAAATATTAATACATACGTAAACAATTAAAGATGTGCTCCTTGATCTTTTTATATGTAAAGATCAATCTTGTAATATTATATTGCCATACAATAGTTTGGGACTTCTTTTCATCAAAATGTGGATGTTTCTTAAAGTTCAAAACTTGCTGTCATCTCTGTTTGTCTGCAAGACTTTCAGACACCGTCTCTATTTATCTGCAAGACTTTCAGACACTTTAAACTACAGTTTAAATTTAAAGTGACTTTTTTTTTTTAATTCAGATGCTGACATAATTTTCCTTGGAATGATTTATATTTCAATAATAGCTTAAATTATGTTTTGCATTCTATGCTTTGATGTCATGCAGCAGGTGTCATCACATGATAAACTTTCACATCCGAGAGTCAATAAATTGTGCGTAAGTAGTCTAATGAAAATATTGTAAATGACTGTATAGCGTTATACACGGTACAGATATGCAGTACAGATACATGTATATATTTAACAAAGGGCTGTGTTTGATCATATGGTGTCATTAGCTTTGACACCATTGCATGGTACCAGTTTACAGTGATATGAATGCTATAATACTATATCATGCTTTTATCCACTAAATAAAAACCTGCCCTATGTTTTATTACAAAGTAGGTGGCCTGGAGGAAAAATATATGTATTCTTTCCTTTTGGAATAAAATATGCATTTGGGCTTCTCATTTCATCTCCAATCTGTGTTATTCCTTAAAAATGCAGAACTGCCTGAAGTCCTCTTTAATATTTAATTCAACAACTTTTTAATCTGTCATTATGCTGTGATGAAGTAAGCATCAAGTGTCGCTGAAAAAGATTAAATTATACTTGGAAATAGGAATTGAAATGATTTAGGGTTGGAGGCTGAATATTTGCTTTGCACAAGTAATAATAGTAGGAGCTTGGGTGAAGCACGGGTTTGGATCTGGCTCTAATGCCTCTGCTGATCCTCTCTCCCTGGTGGCTGCCCCTTGATTTACTCTGGCACTGCCAAGCTTTATTTGATTTAAATGGAGGTAGGAAGTGGAAACTCCACACTACAATACATTAATTACTCTCTGCTACTCCTTACACTGATTTTCTTTTTCTCTGTAAACATCATAAACTCTGATGCAGGCGACCCAATGGATAGCTGCTCCGAGCTACCCTATAATTTCTTGTTAACAAGCTTATCTTAAAATGGAAAAGCAGGAATAATTAATATCTACCTCTGGAAGAATGGATGATGTGAAACAGTGGAACACTTGTTCCTGTCCATTCATGAGGGATGCCCCCATGGAACGAGGGGACTTGTGCCAACATCATCCAATTGCTTCACTCTGGCTTTCGCTCTCACTTTCCGTTCGGAAGTCGCCTTTGAATTTCTCTGCCGGGGTTCTGGGGAGAAAGGAAAGAGCAAAACATCACATTGCAACCAGGGGGCCTCGAGGGACCCGGATTCAAAATCTGCTTTATGTGAAGTCATGGGAGGGGAAAGGAGATCCGTGGTGTCCCTGTCAGGGTGGACAGCTACTTCCAATCACATATAAAAAAGAGAATTTTGGAATTGTTGTGAGATTTCCAAGGAAGAACGTATTTGCAGCATTAACCACACCACCACCTGCGAGAAGAAAAGCTATCTCAGAGCACAGCTTTCTCTCAGGTGCGAGGGAGAAGAGCCAGATTGTAGGAATATGATGGAAATTCCTTTATTGGCTGCCTGTATTACAGGAAAGTTATGTCTCCACGACCGCAAGATTTAGTCCAGAGTTTGATAACCTTGCAGTCCAGCTTGAGAAATGGGATCACATCACTTGTTTGTATTTCTGGCAAAAGCATTCTTTCTCATACAGCATGTTGGAAAAAAGAATCCATTCCCTCGTAGCCAGTGCATTATTTATAATTATTCTCCCTTCTTTGTAGAAATGTGAAGATTTATATAAATAATTGAGTGCAGTTATTAATTGGGGAACACGCAGTATTTTTATACGACTGGTGTTATCTCGTGGTGGTTGGGAGCGCACCAGCAGCTCTGCATCTCGGGCGCTGGGTTTCGGTCCCATTCCGCGTTGGCAGACGCTCTTTCCCCGAGCCCAGGAGGGGTCTCCTCAGGGTTGTCGGGGTCCTGCTGGCTCGTGCACCCCCCAAGGAACTCTCCCATCCGGGGGGCATGGCTGCTGCCCTGCTGCTGATGGCGCTCACTGCTGCAGGCCGGGCTGGGGGGACACTGGGCAGGGTGGGCTGGTGGCGGGGCACGTGCCCGCTCCCCCCTTCGAGGGGCTGCGAGTGTCTGTGAGTGCTGATCTGCTCTTGTGCAAAGGTGAATTTTCCCTGACAGGGACAGAACTTTTTTTCTCGTCTCGGAAGATGTATAACGCACTGTCAGAGAACAAGCCTGCTGTGTGCTGCTGGAGAGCTGAGCACCTTTTAACCTCTTCAGACTGTAAATTCTGAGCAGTTGATATTTGAGTGTAATTCCTCTCAAACTGGCATTATTATTTGATTGCAATGAATTACCTTTTTTAAAAAAAATCATAAGTATAAATTCACTTGACTGATCCTGCAAATTATTTATGATGTAGTGTTTTGGTCTAGGATAACCTTTTAAAATAAATCAGTTTTTCAATAATAGTTCAATGTTTGCCCACCTAATGGTGTTCCCATTAAGATCTGCATTTGTCACCAACCTGCCTTTTCAGCTTGTGCAGGAGACAAGTTACCGCCCCTAAACCCACTATGCTTGTAGGGTAAAGTAAATGCATGTCTTTGTAGGAGAATAAATAAAAAGAGCAAGCTGAGTCAATAAGCGGGTTCAATTCATGCCTCTAGCAATGGCGGACAGCTCATTTTGTAGATGTGGGTGTTTTGTTTACATTTATAATGCAGCTTTATTTAATGCTGACAGATATAGCTTGTGGCAAATGATAGTCAGAATGTATGAGCAGTCATAATGCTTCTGTCTTCTTATAGTGTGCTGCTGAAAATAAGCAGTTCACCTCTGTTTTTATTGAGGAAAGGATATGAGACAGCTATAGCTTCGTGAGGCTATTTATTGAGTTGTTTTACTAGCTGTGAACATGCCGCTTTATAGCAGTTGTGAAAATGGACTTTGCTAGTGTGTGGGAAAGGAAATAACATTGCAGTATACAAGGGTAGTAAAAAAACCCTCTATAAATAATTTTTCAGACTGAAGAATATTCTCATTTAAACAGCTAGAGAGTCTGGTGATTTTTGCCAGATGACAGCTTTTCCCGGGATGGTGGTGGGTTGCAATCGCTCTATCAAACGCTATTAATATTTTAATGTTAAAAAAAGAAAGTTTAGATAAGCCTTCTCAAGCCAAGGTGTTCAAAAGCTTTGTTGGGAAAGTTTGGTGTCGTTGCCGAGTTCTGTGTATTCACAAACCTGTCAATATTTAATGCCACGGTGTGATCTTTAGATCCTCAGGTCTGGAAAGAAAAGAGCCAAAGGCTTGCACAGCGCAGGTGTCCCTGCTGATGGCAGCGGGGTTGGAACTCGAGTTGGATCTTTAAGATCCCTTCCAACCCAAACCATTTGATGATTCTATGATTTAATTTGGGCTCGTTGTTGATGAGCGTTTAACTTGTGCTTTATGTTGATGCGCGGTGAACGCCGCGAGCGAGCTGTCTGCGCACGCTGCTTTTCCTGAGAGGAACCGGGGATGTGGCTCGGAATTCAGGTGACTCTTTGCAGACAGGGTTTATCCCCAGGATTTTGAGGCCAGGCTTTGGTGAGCCAAGCTGCATTTCTGTTGCCAGGGCTCTGGCTCAGCATGGCCCGGCGCTGCCTTGGGCAGCTGGGAAGGCTGGCTGGGGAATTTGCCCTGTTCCACCCCGGCTTTCCCAGCACCACTGGCCGATCCACTGGAGCCAGTAAGCTCTGGCACTGGCAGCGTGCGAGCGAGCGGGGCCTCGGGTCACACCTTTCCCCTCTCAGCCCCGTGGTCCCAGGGCTGTGGGATCTCCTGTGTTTGCTGGATGAGCCACGATACTCGCTGCACTCACCTGATGCTGTTGGTAACCGGCCATTTACTGCTGCTGCGTGTCACTGAGCTGCTGGTGTTTTGCATCTTAAATATGTGGAAGGCGGTATTAAGGATTAGGCAGGATTTGAGGAGTTCACTGCCTTTTCTGGTTTTATTCACGTGTTCAGCAGCAGCACCGAGGGGCACAAATCATTTTCATGTATGCAAAAATAATTTCGAAAATGGTATTAGTCTCAGCAGGTGAGGCCTTTTGTTTCTTCCATGTTTATGTACAAATTCCTAGGGAACACTAAATATTAAATTGAAATAACCCTCCCTTATTATTACGCAGCTATGGATTCAATTTAATTCTCTTCAGATAAGGATTTTCTGGACACACATTTGCAATTGCTTGTCCTGTAAATACAGTTCAGACTACAGCCAGTGGCTCACTCCTGCCTGCCTTTCCCGCAGGAAAGGCACTGTTATTTATGTGCTTTTGGATTTTTTGGATGTAGACACTTTCCTTCTCATTCTCATTATGTTTATGGATTACAAGAGTGCTGTAAGATGTCCCCCTTCCCCCCTTAACTGGACAGAGAAATGGGTTAATTTCTCCACAGAGCTATTCCTCTACTTCACCACCTGTTTCCAAATCCCAGTTGCCAAAGGAAGAAAAATACGGAGCTCAGCCTGAGCCTGAAGACTGTGGAGATGGCAAAACCCCGGCGCCTATCACGCAGAGGGGCTAAGGGTAAAAATGCAGTGTGGAAATGAGGGAGGATTTGCTACGTGTGCTCTGTTGTGGCTGGCAAACAAGGTAGCTCTTTAAATGGCATCACTGCTGCTCGTGTTTTATAGCCACTCGGGCTTCAGACACTTGGTGCTAGTGTGTAATACCTTCTTACGGAGAGCACGAGGACTTTTAGAACCTTTACTCTCCTCCTCTGACGAGGTACCCGGGAGATTCAGAGGTGAGACTATAATCAGCCAAAATTTTACACTTTATTCTTTACACGAAGGAATTAGTCTCATTTTTATGAAAATAAATATATGGTCTACCTCTCCTAATAAGACTGTCTCCACTGTGTTTAAGTAATAATCATTTATTGTTTAAATACAGTAGAGGCTGTAACAAAATGCTGTCAAGAGCCATCACACTCATTAACCTGCCAGCTAATTAGCCTCCTCCTGCCTGATTGCTGACAAGTTCTTCAATCTGAACCTATCGCTGTTGTGTCAGCGCTGAAGCACCAAGCGAAGTGGAGGAGGGCTCCATTAGATGTTTGCGAACAAAGTCTGTGCATTAAAGGTTTGTTTTCCACACTCCAACAAATGTTACAGCATTAATATTCTCAGCTATAATTAAATTGGCAACTCTTAATTATGGTAATTAGTGTATTAACCATTTCTTTCCCAGCGCCACTCCCAGGCGAGACTCGGGAATTCAAGACAAAAGCCGAGGCAATGCCCGTTGCCCCACGGAGCTGACGTGCTGGGGGGTCAGAGCCTCCCAGCGCCCACAGAGCAGAGCACGTGGGGGTGTGTTGGCACCAAAGACCTTCTAATTAGTGTTATGGAAACACCTATGGAAATATAATGAATGCAAATGTCCCCACCTAAGTTGACCAAGGTGTTAGACACGGCTTTTTAGCCAAGACTCCTGAAGGCTTTGCAGAGTGTGACCTCAGTACCCACAGTCGTCTTCACCTTCTGAAGAAACTGAGGCATGGGGAGAAGTTTCTCTAAAACCACCCTGCAGTTTTGGCACAGGGTCGGGGAACAGACCTGGGTGCCTGGTCCCAGTTCACCGCCCCAGCTCCTGCTGTAACTCCTCTCCTTTGTCTGGTATCCAGATACAGTTGGGATCTCACCCGACGTAAGCCTGCTTAGTCCCTGTTCTGTTTACACCGGCCGTGGTGGGAATGTTTTGGAAATCAAAGCAAGGTCAGTGCTAAATGCTAAACAGCCAGTGAGTAAAGGGCTGGTACTCATCTGAGCTAAAGTGGAGACATAAAGATGAAATAAATGTAAGACCAGCTCCCTGCACTGAAAGGAAATTATCCCAGCGGGGCCAGGCGGGAGGGTCTGATGAACCTCAGTGCACCTGCAAATGATGCTGCACGTTTCTTGGCGTGCAGACGCGCCAGGCCAAAGCAAACATCTCTGCTCGAGTCGTGCAGGAGAGAATCTTCCCAGTCGGCCCTGAAACCCATCTCCAAGTTTATCCCTTTATTTCTGGGAGGAGGGAAGTTCTACCCTGATGTCTCTGGTGTAAAACAGCAGCTTTTCAGGGGCAGCAATTCTTGCTACTTTCAAAGGGGAGAAAAGAGTTACCTTGATATTAGCCTTTTTTTTATCCCCCAGCACGTAATAATTCTGTATGTATATAGTAAAAAGGGAGATAACCCAAGGCAAATTTAATTTCAGATTGGGTTTTTGCTTAATGTATTATTCATAGTATTATTTATATCGTCACTTAGACGTACCCCTGGCAATAAACTGAAAACTTAACTTTAACGATAATGGTCACCTCTGTTTTGGGGGCGAGGGTGGGCTGGGAGCCTTTGACTCCACTTCATCACACTGTGAGGGTTTTACTGAGGGATGTGGTGTGGGGGAGGGTATTTAATGAGGGGCTTGGAGGGGGGTTGTTTGGCAGCTTTTTTTTTTTCTCCCCCAACATTTTTGCTGCATGACCTGGTTTTGCATTTTTCTGCATCTCTGTTCATCTAATTAGGATGTTCTAAAAAGACCTGGACCACTTATTGTACAGAACTGTAGCCCGTGGGTATTTAATAAGGAGCTTTCAGTGGTACATTTGCATCTTTTGCTTGGGGTCTGAATAGCGAATTACCTTAAAGATCATTAGAAGCGCTGCTGTATTGTTAAAATCAGGCCACGATATTCTAATGACAGTTGGAAACTTGAGGCATTTCCCCAGAACGCAGCTCACCCCAGCATAATTGTGCCTTGCACGGGTGACCCTGGTAGAAACCGCTGATATTCCCAGCTCCTTCCACCACGCGTGGCTGCAGGCAGGTGGGTTCCACCCAAACACCTACGGAGCGCGGCAGCGACGGCACTGACGAGCCTTTTGCTGTTGTGTGCACTCAAGAGAGCGGCTATTGCCCAGCACCAAAGCCCGTGGCAAGGAGCAGGAGGCTGCTGACGCACCCCTGGCCCCCCAGCCCCGCTCCCCAGCCCGTCCTGGCTCGCTGCTGCGGTGGGAGGGCTCTGCCAGCCCAGCTGCGGGTCAGACCCACGCGCAGCCGTGGGCACCGGCGGCCTTGGGCGTTCGTTAGGTTTCCCTGGGTCTGGCATGGCACTACAGTGATGGTGTGCTCCCAAAGCTGCTTCCACTGGGGAGCCATGTGGGCTTTGAGAATGGACAGGAGAAGCCGGGGCTCAGGGACAGCCCTTGGGGGGCTGGGACCAGCGTGTCCAGCTCGGCCGAGGGGCTGAGCCCCTCCTGCATCCTGGGGCTCGGGTGCCCAGGCTGTCCCTGGTTTCACCTAGCTCCTCTTTCCAAAACACAGCCCTCTCTCCATCAGCTCCTTTTGGCCAAGGTTTCCGCTCTCCATGATGCATTTGGTGGAGCTTCCAGGCTTTGTGGCCGCTCGGGTCTTACTGCATCACGTGGAGAGGTTTCCCATGGAGGTGTTCACATCACGCTCGCCAACCGAGTGAAGATGCCAACTGAGCGCTTCTCCCGCTCTTCGTGACAACCTGGATCGTTGTTGGTACTGGTGGCCGTTAGCAGGGAAGCATGTGTGATGTTCACCATTTCCCAACTTTCTAGTTCTTGTTTCCTGGC
Source organism: Antrostomus carolinensis (assembly GCF_000700745.2). Lineage (NCBI taxonomy): Eukaryota > Metazoa > Chordata > Aves > Caprimulgiformes > Caprimulgidae > Antrostomus > Antrostomus carolinensis. The sequence continues at coordinate 74,184 of NW_010301378.1, read as the reverse complement.
CACAAAAGTGACCCCAACCCCGAGTCCAGGCTGGCTGTTCTGGGACCCTGTGGCCAGGAGCTGACAGGGCCCGTGTAAACAAGGGAGCCTCGTGTTGTCTTCCCTTCGACCTTCCTTGAGTGCTGCCAGGTCAGACCTTAGAGGAACCAAACCCCTCTTTGTCCTGAGGGAGCTGCTTTATCCGGGGCTGAGAGGGGCAGTTGAGCCAAGCCTGAGCCCTTTTTTGTGAGTAAATCAATGCTGGTGGGGGACGCCAGGCTTTGGTGAAGTCCCACGATGAGGAATTGCATGGAGAAATGAGGTACCTTCAGGTGAATCCAGTGCTTGGGCAGGGGAATGTTTTTAGATGCTTTTTAAGGTTAAAACTGCCAGGAATAATCTGGTGATTTGGTGCAGGAGCTATTTGTGCAGAGAATTTCTCTTTAAAAAATTCAGTGTAACCAGCATTATTTTTTTCCTCTGGGATCCCAGACAATGAATGCACAGGCCTGTTCATTAATATCAGTTGTCTTCTGCAGGGAGTATCCAGATTTGTCGTGCCAGGTTTTAAATTTTTAATGTATTACCAGTTCTTAGGCGGAGCAGGCCTTTTCTTTGTTCTTTTTTATACTAATACTGTTTTGTATTCAGCCTTGCGCTTGTCTGATACATCTCTTAGTGTCCCTTATAAAAGCTCTCCCCTTATCAGCGCCTGTTAGGTTTGACAAAGTCTGTCTTTGTGAGTTTCTGCAAATGTACGCGTCCAATTTTCTCTTCAGAAGAGCTGGGTGGTGTTTAGCGCCGTAATTGCCACATGCAAATCCGCGGCTGGTTTGGTGATGCCAGTGCTGTGGCTCTGTGGTGCAGGACCCCGGTGCCGAGGTGTTGGTCACTGTGCTCTGCACGTGCGGGTCACTGCGGGACCGGGGGGACCATCATCTGCGTGGGGACCAGCGGTGCCTCCGAGCTGGAGGGGGACCAGGGACCAGAGACCAGGGACCTCCATGGGGACCAGTGCTCTCGCCTCCTCCGTGCTGCCTTCAGTTTGCCTGCAAAGGGCCAGGCGGAGAGCGGCTGCAAGAGCTTTCCTAGATTTTACGCTTGTGAGAAACTTCTTTTCCAGTCTCTCCACCCTCTGAAAACGCCGCTGCTGTGTTTGTCAGCAGCAGGGAAACATTTGCTGCAGAAGCGGGTGGAGGTTTAGGGCCGGGGCATCACGCCGTGGGCTGGACTGGGGGTCTGCTGCCCCGTTAGCGCCGTGGTAATTGCTGCACGTGTTGCGAAGAGCCCTCAGGCACAATCTGGGGTGCGATGCATCCAGTCGAGCCAGACCAAGCGATTTGCATGACAAACTGTAACTCTTAAAAAATCATGCTCGTAAACATAAATAATTAATCACATTATAGTTTTTATCATCCTTTTCCTTCCTAGCAGTATTAATAAGTAGCTCATCTTCTAGCAGCACCTGTTAAACCCAAAGCTGTCAGTCTTTATTTTCCCCAGAGAACTGGAGAGAAATTTGTTATGCAATAATTTCTCTTTTGCTCTGTGCTGTGACTTCGGTGTGTTTTCGGTTGATACGTGCGTGTTCAACGTGCGAGGTTTGTCTCTTTTATTGGCTTGCTTCACACACACGCTCGGCCAGCCCCGGGTCCCTGTTGGAGGTGCCGGCCGCGCTCCTCTCCGGGTGCTGGCCATGGGCACAGTCACTATGTGGCATTAACAAGGGGTGGTGTTTGGCTGTGTCCCTCCACGGTGCCTGGCTCTGCTCCCACACCCCGACCCGGCAGCGCGGGGGACAGGCAAAGTGCTCACAGCCGTTGGAAAATTTGGCTCATGTTGCAAGTTGTGATTTCCTGCGGTTTATGGAATAAATAAAAGACCAGGTGGAGATGTTGTGCAGCACGTGTAGAGACAGACCATTCTCCAGCTCTTTACTGATCATTGCGTCCGTTCGTGACACTGCTGGACGGTGACAGCGCAGCTGGACGAGGGGACCCTGGGCTGGAGCTGCTCGGGGCTGGAGAGACGTGAGAAGCCATGAGGCAGCCCCCAGCGGCTCCTTTGGGGAAGAGCACCAGCATTTTGAGAATAACCTTTATTTCCACTTGATTTCCCTCTTACAATGGACATGTGCTAACCGGCGCCTCCTCCTCGTGACACCCATTTTGGAGGTCACCCAGCCAGGTGGGTGCAATCAGGACAAACCGCTCCCCATCCCTCCTCTGCCCCGGCTGCTGTGCCCGGGGACCCATCCTGATGGGCAGCTTCACCCCGTGCCCTCGTGGGGTCTCTTGTCTCCTGGTGGCCCCAGCTCATGGTTAAAGGCCACGATGGCTCTGCACATCCCGCAGTGGCACATGGTGGTGAAGGGCTGGGCAGGTCCCTGTTCCAGCAGCCCATGCCATGCCTGGCTGCAGGGCCAGGGCTGCTCCCCAGGCCTGTCAGCACCAGTTCCAGTGCTGGGCTCCCTGGGAGAGGATGCTCACGCACGCCTGCGCAGCCTCTCCCTCGCGTTGGGCACACAGCTTACCCTTGTCACATCCCTGCGCTGCTCAGGGTCCCTTTGCCCTTTCGGGGTCAGGTCTCTGCTCACTCAGCTCCCGCTGGCCATCGCCCACGTCGCCACGCGCACCGTTCGGCTGCGGGTACCCACTCCGTCTGGTGCCGGCAACGCCCATGGCATGGGAACGGTGTTGCGAGGGGCCACGGCTCCGTCTGCACTGGCTGTCCCTCTCCTATTCCTCAGTTTTCAGCCCTGAAATTCCAATTTAATACTAATGCAAAGAGGGCTGCAATAAATCTTGTAGTCAGCATTAAATATTGTTTGTTTTAGCTGCCTTGCACTTCATGTTTCCCCTTTTAAGGGGAGAGCCATTACGAAAGGTTAGATTCACAGTTAGTGGCGCTTTAGCTCTCCCTTTTGAATCAGTGAGGTTGCCGTTTTATTGCTCTCTGACTTGCACTTCAGTGATGAGAGTAAACTAGCATCAGATTAAAGGTCAGCAAATCCCATCAAAGAGAGGAATATTAGGGGCACAGATAGTTGGAGAGGCAGCACACCACTGGGTATTGACAGGGTGATTCCAGGGTATCACTCAGCAGAATTATAGCTGCCCAGAGAGTCAGTACTGCTTTAATGAGCCTGTGTGAAGAGGAAGAGGGTGGATTTATGTAGTTCCTCATAATTTTCTGTAGAGACTGTTATTGCAGACATTCTGTAGAGTGTTCTGGTCTTTCATTTAATTCAAAGGTCCTGGAGCTTTCCCATCCAAAGATTCCTTTCTGTTAGCTCAAATCAAAGCTGACATCTCTGCCTTTACCACCTGAAGCATCCGCTCTGGGAAGGGTTTTTCCCTGGCAGGTTCCAAGTCCTCTGTGCTGGTAACCTAATCTGCGGGTCCTGTGCGGGGTCTCGCTGGCTGAGTATTTCACCTCCAGACAGGCAGCTAAAATGATCATTTCTGTTTCATTCTGTAATGGGCGTTTGAAAAAGATGAGAATTTACAGTGTGTTCTTCTGTTATTTCTGGGCTGGGAATCCCGCGTAGTTTCTGCCCCTGTCAGGTAAGGATTACCTTCAGTGCATGGTTTGCATGGATATCTACATCTGCTTGCTTTGTTTTGTTGAAATGCAATTAAAGAAAAAGCAGGCAGCACAGAGATGTGCCTTGCACAGCCCCCTCAAACCACAGCGAGGTACATAATGGCGTGTGAACCTCTGCAAGAAGGAGAACACCACAAGAGACAGCAAAGTCGGCAGCATTTATTTCTGCTCCTTCCTCTCCCTTTGTTGCCAGTACATCAAGCAGGAGGAGATCAAATGTTTATGCTGGGCAATAACAGAAGAGTTCCAAACACTGTCCAAACCCAGTGCATTTTCCCTGAAAACAGAGCAGCTGGAGCACTTCTCCGCGTACCTAGTTATGTTCTAAGGCTCACTTGGTATTTGCACAGCTTTTGTTTACAGCTTGCGAAAACCAACAATTTATGAGCAACTTTACCGATCAGTTTAGAATCTGTTCAGTTTTATTACCCAGTGTAGATATCCATTTATGTGATTTATTGTGAGGAAATTCTACATGTATAAAACTTGGATCATGTTTTTACATAAGTGTGCGATTTTGCAATGTTAAAGCCGAGACCTCGTTCGCCTGATTTACTGCCAGGGAGCGGCCGTGAAGCCTGTGCCCTCCTGCTCTCCGGGGACCCGCTGCAGCCCCCCTGCTTTTGGGGACACTGGGCACGTGGCACAGCCACGTCACCTGTGCCCCCCGGCAGCAGCAGCACTTTGCAAGGTCTTGAGGCTTTGCTCATGAAAGCCTGATCTAGTGAAAGATGTCCCCGCCCGTGGCAGGGGGCTTGGAACGAGGTGGTCTACAGAAGGTCCCTCCCAACCCAAACCATTCGATGATTGGTTTGGACTCGGTACCAGACTGCACCCCGTGCCCCCCAAAGCAGCGTGTCCTGCCAGTGCCAGTGACCCTCATGATGCTGCACGCAGGGACACAGCCACACATCGTGGATGTGGGGGACACCGTGCTGGGGCTGGTCCCTCTGCTCGAGATCTATGAGCACGTGCAGCCCACGTTTTTTGTTGGAAGGTTTTGGAAGATGAAGAAATAAGATGGCAGCAGTAGTGGGGAGGAAAGGAGTGCAAAGAGGAGTCAGGTAAATTATCCCGGCTGGGAAGGACTCTTCCTGCCATGAGGGATTGATGGATGAGGTTTACAGAGATCCATAAAGTCCGTGGCTGAGCAAATCTGCAGTTTTTAACTGGAAGTGGGGCGCAGTATTTTCTTCCTTCCTGGGGAAGATCCGTGCTCCAGGTCTTTATGTGGCGGCCACACAGTTGCCGAGAGGAGATTCTCCATGGGCAGTGTTGCAGCTGACCGCTCTCTGTAAGTTCAGTGTATTTCATGGATATGTAAATATAGCTACAGCCTTCTTAGAATATAAAGACTGAGAAGTCCTTGACCAAGCAGACGGCAGAAGCAGCAGTGGGGTAAGCGTTCATTTGTAGAATCGGCGTCATTAAAATACGTGTGCCTTTGGAAATGGTGCAATAGCATGAGGGCTGCGGGGCAAGGGGAAGGTTCCTCGGGTGTTGCCTTGCTGCAGAGTTTCTGAGCCGTGTGCGGGGAAATCGTTAGTCAAACAACTGCAAAAGACTCGAAGCAGTCTGCTCGGGATTGCAAATGGAACTGGGTCACTCTAGCAGATGTAATTAACTCCCTGAGCTGGGCTCTTCCCTTCCTAAGCTGGGCCCTTCCTGAGCTCTCCTCCTGGCTTGTGTCCCTGCGTGGGGAGGCGGCGCCGGGGCTGTGATGAGGAGCTATCGAGTACTTTGCTTCCTCAAGCTGAGCACAAATAAGACTGACATTTTAGCACTAAGTGCAAGTCACAAGTAAGCAAGAAAAATAGAATGATCCAAAAGAAGGAAATGGAATTGGAAACACAGAGGTCTGTAAAAAGTAAGAAGAGAGACAATGCAGTAAAACTGCACAAACTTAGACATAATTTACAGTGGGAAATAAATGTAGCCTACATAAAATCTGTAGCAAGAACTCAATTTATAAAAATACCAGTTATTTCATATTTTCTATAAAAAGTTATTTCATATTTCCTATGAAAAGTACAGCACAGTGCTATAAATCTGATAAAAGTTGTAATCACAAGAAAGATTTGTTTCTGTTGTGAACATTTTTTTTTATTTCAAGGTTGTAAACTTTCATACTGAT
>NW_010301378.1:55779-63381 GCF_000700745.2 Antrostomus carolinensis | reverse complement strand
GCCACGTCTGGCACAGCCCCATCGGAGCCGGCACCGCCGCGAGGAGCCGAGACAGGCGCAGGCGCCCGCGCAAACACGCAGGGTGTGCTTACGGCAGACCCCCGGGACCCGCTCTATCCAGAGCTCGCATACCTGTTCCTAAACAGATTTAAAGAGGTTAATTGGGCTGGGATGTACACGGTTGCATTACATCTCTAATGGAACTGTTGATTCAAGAAGCCACGGCTCTAGTGATTTTTGTACTCCTGTAATTATTTTTAAACTTTCTTTTCGGCGCTGTTGATAACAGCTTGGCACCATGCCTGCGTGACCTGATTAAACTTACAAATTGTCAGCCTTGATCTCTAGGACACAGAGGAGATCGCTGACTGAGCATCGCTTTGGAAATTCTCGATTTAAAACAAAAATTAGATGTAAAATATTGTTCCCAACAATACAGGGCAAGAGCGCTGGCGATGTGAAACACGTACTCAGTATCCTGGCATTGCAACCAAATTCCTTCATGGCTAAGGGGAAGTTTAATTCCTTCTTGTCTCTCCTCAGTCTGTGGAGGGACGTGGGGGAGAGATGTGAGGCATTGCTGTGCTGCCCTGAGCCAGGGGCATGGCTGATGCACATGGAAATGGCTGTGTCCATGGGATTTGTGCCGGCGGGAAGCGCAGCACCTCCCCGCCTTTTCCCTGAAGTCTCCTGGAGTTGAGGAGCGAGTGGCAGCTTTTCCCCAGGCATTTTAAGCCAATGCTTGGACCTTGTAGGAGCGGTGGCATCCATGAGTGCAAGTCTCCCTACGAGTAACGTAGTGCTTAGATCCATTTGGAAGGAAATAAGAAGCAAATCGATAGTTTCCAAATAATAATGCACTTTTACCACACGGTCTTGCATCCAAGTGATATAATGTAAAGGACAATGCCAGCCTTGCGTAGACTTAGCTCTGTCTTGGGAAACAACCGGAAGGCGTATGTCTCTGTACTCATGCAAATACTCCTTTCATACGTACAATGAAGTGTTTAAAAATTCTGCAGGGCCCTTTAAAAGCCTCCTGAAGATGTTCCTGCTCTGTGTGGGAACCGTGCGGGTCCTAAGCGCTGCCGTCACCCCCCAGCACCTGCCTGGGCTGCGGTTCACGGGGCCTGTCCCAGAGCAGGGTGCCCATTGGGGTCCCACGGTGGGGACGGAGGAAGGGACAGAGGAAGGGCCGTGGGCAGGTCCGGTCCCCGTGGCCCTGTGGGGCAGGAGGGCTCCTCGCAGGCGTGCAGCGAGCGGGCAGCAGCCGGGCAGATGCAAGAAATACTGACTGTGTTTTCTCTTGTTCTCTCTTTTCTGCCCAAGGTTTGAGCATCCGAGGAGCCCAGGAGGAAGACCCTCCCGATCCCCAGCTAATGAGGCTAGACAATATGCTTCTGGCAGAAGGAGTCTCAGGTCCGGAGAAAGGTGGGGTTTTTTTTTTGCAGCCGCAGCAGCCTCTGGAGGGTCTTCAGATAACTCTATTGAACACTCAGATTACAGAGCCAAATTGACCCAGATCAGACAAATCTATCACACAGAGCTGGAGAAATATGAACAGGTCAGACATCAGCCTCTCAGTTGTACGTGTACCTGCCGCTGCTTCCTCCGCACCTCCACTTGCCAGCGCCTGCCACTGCCCGGCTCCCGACCACGTCCCCACCTCCCCTTCCCCCCCCCATTCTCCCCAGAAAGAGCCATGATGCTCCGGGAGTCTGTCGGGCTCTGAGGAGCTGCTCACTGGACCCAGGACCCATGTCTTGCATGCCCGAGTGTTTTCTGTTGTCTGTAACCGCATAAAAGCAGCACCCGAGCCCGTGGTCCTCACCTTCGAGCCAGCTCAGAGGGGAGTGAGGAGGACAGTCTGTCACTTGGCACTGGTTCCGTGCCCCGTGATGGAGCGTTGCAAGGCTGGGCCTGGCGAGTCGGGGAGCGCAGACAGGTCAGGGCCGTGCTGGTGATCTCAGCCCACGGGCTCCCGGAGCAGGCGTGGGAGGCTCCGGTGGGTCAGCCGCAGCAGGTTGCGAGGGAGTGGGCAGCGAGGTGCCAGCACAGCGCCTGGCCCGGGCTCCGGGAGCTGCTGCTGCAGACAGGAAATATGGAAATCCCGGTGAAACCTTCTCAGGTGGGCACTGGCACTTGGTGTCTTAGTTTGGAGTAAAGAGCGCGTTGCAGAGACCCATGGGTTTGTGTTCATGGCCGGGACCTGGTGACCCGCCACGTTTGCTGCTCTGGTGGCACTGGGAACGGTTGGCATGTGGCTCCTGCTTGTGGGGTGAGGGCTGTGCCACCCCGGATTCCCTGTAATCCATGGGAGAGGCCACTTTGCCTCCTCTCTTTTCTGGTTTGCAACGAACAACAGCATCAAAGGAGACAGGGGAGGGAAGAACGGCACGAGACCCCTGGCCCTCGCAAGCCTCAAGCAATGTCTTCATTTTCCCCTCCCAGAGGTGTCCTAATAAAGCTTGCAAACCCTGAGCCTAATCAGCTCAGCCAACCTCATCAGCTGGTGGTTTCCTGAGCTGAGCCAGGGAAGTCCTGCCCTTGCCCCTGGCCCGTCATGGCAAAGCACCGGGCTGTGCAGACCAAAACCACAAAAGAGACGTGGAGGCAGCGATAAAACCACTGGAAACCACGAGGGTGAGGAGAAGAGCGCGCCGTGCTGCCGGCCTCTTCCCCAGCCCTGGGCTCTCCCTTGTGCTTCCCTCCTGGCCTTGCCAGCGTAAAGCGGCGCCTGGGCGCCTTGATGGCTCTTTTATTTTCAGAGTTGCCCTCTGAAAGGTCTCTGGCTACTTTGCTTTGCTTGTTTCTAGCACCAGAAGCAAAGCACGGTGTGGCTCAGGTGCTGGTGTCACACTGTGGCTCAGGTGTTGGTGGCACGGTGTGGTGCTGGTGACATGGTGTGGTTCAGGTGCCCGTGGCACTGCCTCGTCTGTGCCACCTCTTTCACTGTGTTGTTCAAGTGGTGAACAAATAACTGAGCAAATAGCTGACCAAATAACTGAGCAAATAGCTGACAGGGGCTTTGTGCAGATCTCCTTTTCTCCCTCAAACAAACCCCCTCGCACCCTCCAGGGACCCCAAATGTCCTGCGCGGACCCTTGGGCTCTCCTTGCTCAGCAGGGCCCAGCGTGCAGCCCGTGGTGCTGAGGTGGGGATGGCTGTCGGATTAACGAGCACCATCCAGCAGGATTGTGTCTCATCAAACCACAGGGACAGAAGCTGGAGATAGATCTGGGGCCAAAGCAACGGCAGGTCGGTTGCAGCTGTTTCCTGGCAAGTGTCCTTTGACTCTAATAAGTTTAATGATGTGAGGGAAGCAGGAGCATTTTTAGCCCTGTAGCTCCATTTACAAAGGTTTCGGCTGAAATGTCACAGCCATCCGTCCACACCACAGGAAACTTTGGAGGATGCTCAAGTGCTGCTAGGAGAAGGAGAGAGAGGTGGAGCTGATCTGAAACATGTACGCTTCCCTGTTGATCCTGACACCCAGCAACGGCTGCTCTACAGAAATATGATAATTTCCCCAGCCTTGCAGCAAACTGTCTCCTGCCGGTTTCTCTCACCACAGTGCCCATCTCCGCAGCCAAGAGGCAGCCAGGACTTGGCATCTCTGGCTCCAGCAGCTGCAGGTTCCTGCGACGCGGGTGCCCTCCTGCAGCCGGGGCACAGCTCAGCCCCCCACGCAGGGACACCCCTCCTCTCTTGGGCTGCACCGGCAGCAGGAACCAGAGCAGCTTCCTGGAGACGCTTCCCAGGCAGAGTTTGATCCTGACATTTGTTGCCAGTTAGGGGAATGTGCTTGGGAAAAAAAAAGAAAGAGAAATGGAAAGTGTGTCACGCCATCACACAGCTCTCCCCTCGCCCTGCGCCGGGAGAAATGGCCGTACACAGGCAGCTCCTTCCATAATTTACAGCTACTATAATAGAGATGACATATTGAAAGCTATCTTCTATAATTACACTGAAATACATTTTTTGCTGTAGGCAAAAGTACTGTGAGGGTCCCAGGCCTCCCGGAGCAGCTGGGAACCTGCTTCCTGAGTTCACAGATGTCTTCTGAATTCACCCCAAATTGGGGTGAAATGCAGCTGCTCAGGAGACACCACCAGCCCCACGGAGCACGGGCGGATGCCGTGCCCCTGAAGACTGTTTTGGGCCATTTCCTCTCTTTTTCTTGTGCTCGTCTGAGTTGTGATGAAACATTAAGGCTAGCAGGAGCATCCCCGCTCCTACAAGGTTTCTGAGCAGGTTAACAAGGCCATCACTTATAACCTGACATTATTAATAATGTCTTGGGCACCAAGCAGAGGCCTGAAAAATAGTACTGAAAAAGGGATCAAGTAGCTTGGATGCTATAAATAAACAAGAGAAAACAAGACAAAGCATCAGAGTCTTCTGAGCTTACTTCCACTCCGCTGCACTGAGGTAGCTCTGCAGATGGGAGGTGCTGCTGAAGATAAATTCAAACCAGGCTCTCTAAGCACCTGTACCCAAATGAAGTCTCGTCAAGCAATTCAGGTACATTCAGGGAAAGATTTTTGCTTCTTGAAAGCAAGAAACTCACTTTAGCTTTGAAACATCCGATTTTTGATACTCTATGTGTGGAGAAATATTTATCAGAGAAAAGACAAATTTTAAAATATTTTTAATGCAACAATTGCCGTTTTTATTGTACTTTAAAACCGAATTCCCCGGATCTGCAATCAAGGGGGCACATGGCAAGCTGTGTGCCTGGAATGTTCTTTCAGTGCTGAACACTTGGATCCAGCTGTATCTTTAGGACAGTCAGAGCCACTCCCAGGTCTCTGGGAGTTGCTGCATTTCGGTGCCTGTGTCACTTTACCTCTCTGCATCATTTCCCAGACCAGCCAGCTTTTGCACTCTAGGATTGTCCAGGCAGCTCGGCAGGAAGGACATGCTCGTGGTGCAGCGAGGCCGGTGGGAGCAGGCACCGGTGCCGGCTGCCTGCTCGGCTCAGGCTGGGGGCTGCCGCGCTTCCCCGGGAGCTCGGAGCCTGCTCCCACACTGGGCTTCACAAAGGCCAGAGCTTTGGGGTGGCAGGAGGAGAAACAGGTCACCTGGGACAACTCCTGCTGTCCCTGGGCGAGAGGAGGTGGCTGGGGTGCTCAGGGCAGTGTCCCCGTCTCTTTGGCGTGGCGAGAGGAGGTGGCAGCTGGTCACCTCCATGAGCTTTGCTTCCTGAAAGGTCAAAACAGAAAGAAAGAAAACAGGGAAATGGGAAGCGAGGACGAGGCTTGTGGAACTCCTCAACCTGGAGCTGGGAAAGGCTTGAGGACGGCAGGGAGCGGCAGGTGGGAGGGGGGGGCGGCCCCCCCGCCGCGGGTTTTTGCGCGGGGTGGCAGTGATCTGGCACACCCTCCGCAGCACCGTGACCACACTGGGCGGTGGCGGGCGAAGGGCGTCTGCACCGGGGCTCACCGAGCCTCGCCGGAGCGCTGCCTCCACACGGGTGCTGCAGGGATGTAAATTAGCCTGTAATTTACTTTCAGTAGTGTAAAGAAGAAAAAAAAATCACTTTGCCTGAAGTATATGCATCTTTCTTAAGGGTGTACCCAGATTTTAATTATCTAAATGTAAATACTTAACGAATTTTACTTAGAGTAATGAGCTAAAGTGCACACTACATAAATGAGATGTTCTAATTAATCATGTATGAACTACTGGTTTAAAGAAAAGCTATGTGAATTCTGCGAATGTTGGGCTATTGCCAAATTGCTAATCAGCATTTGCATTCATAGATGGCTTCACTTAATAAGTTGTGAGACGTTCAGCAAATGTTATAGGAAATTATGAGTTTTTAGATGCATAAACTTTTCACTTTTAACCCTTTCCCTCACACAATCTATTGAAATGCAGGAGAATCCCTGAAAATGTAGTTGTCGGACAGATTACGTAGCTATTTTTCACCCTGGCTTTAGAGGCAAAGGGGAGCTAGAGTCAAACGGAGAGGTAACGTCTGTGGTCTGGACGAGATCCTCGCAGTGTTTCCTCCGCGTGATTTACTGGCTGCTGAGCATCCTGCTCATCACCCGTTCCGTGAGATGCACGAGGGCGAAATCCTTCGGCCTCTTTTGGCGGCGATTGCAGCTCAGTGGCACGTCACCATGCTGACCCTTGTGCAAGCCACCGTGCCAAGCTCCCGCAGACCCATTGGCCTTGCAGACATCTGCTGTCATCTGGTGAGGCTTCAGGGAGCTGAGGACAATCTGCCTTGTGCTGCCCATAGACCCCGTGGAGGCCAGCGCAGCGCCCAGCCCCTCTCCTCCTCCCAGGGCTCTGGGGTGGGTTAGTGCCTGAAAGGTGCTGGAATAACCTGGCTGGCCCCCGGGAAGGGATTCGCCCCGTGGCCACCACGCAGCTCTGCCTAGCAGACAGCAGTCCTGGGGTTTGTTTTTGAAAGAGAGAAGGGAGACATCAATCAGCAGAGGTGGTGGCAGCTTCCAGCCAGCATGGGGAAGCCGGGATGCCAGCGTGACAGACGCCTGGCCATGCGGAGGCTCGATCAGGCCGTGTCTGTTGATGATGCAGCCTGGAGAAGTTTATATCACCGTGTCCGCTCACCTGCGTAGTGTGGGACTGATAATTGATGGCTCCTCGTGTCTGTCACCCTCCAGCTCCTCGGCAGCGTGGCACGGGCCAGGCTTGGGCACGGCTTTGCTGAAACCGTGGGATGGTTGGTGTGCAAGGGGGGTTTCCTGCACGGAGCTTTCATAAGCACCGGTGTCTTTTCTGCATATTTAGTGCAAAGATGAGGTTTGTTTCCCTGACACTTGCTTGTTGACCCTGCTCGTGCGGGAGTCACACAGGATTTGTGCAAAGGGCTGTTTCTAAGGGGATGCACAGGATGCCTCAGAAGGGTCTGGAGACCCCGACCCACTGCAGGGTGTTCGGTGGGCGCAGGACGGGCAGCCCTTGCCAGGTTTTGCTCACTTGGCTGCTGAGCGGGTGCTGGTCCCTGCTCCCCTCCTCCTGCCGCAGCCATTACACTGGTGCTGACCTTTCCTCTCCACCTTGGTCTGGCTGGGGCTGCGGGGACCAGCCGGCTGTGACAGGGATAAGCGTGGAAGGAGCTGTGCCGTGGTCACTCAGCTCCCTCAGCTGCCGCAGGACGGTCCTGGGTCTCGGGGACAGGGCGCCTGCGATCCGCGGCTGCGCGTGTGGAGGGGATGGGGCAGCACGAGGGTCCCCCAGGCCCCTGGCACTGCCACCCCCCCAGCAGCCAGGCCTGAGCTCATGTTGTTGTGGGATGACACAAAACAAGTTCTAAGCTTCTCCTTCCTTCGCAGGCATGTAATGAATTTACCACACACGTGATGAACCTTCTCAGAGAACAGAGCCGGACACGTCCCATTTCTCCCAAGGAGATTGAAAGGATGGTGGGGATCATTCATCGAAAGTTCAGCTCCATCCAGATGCAACTCAAACAAAGTACTTGTGAAGCAGTAATGATTTTAAGATCAAGGTTCCTCGATGCCAGGTAAGAGAGAGGCAACTGCCCCAGCTCTTTCTGGAGGGGGAAAGGACAATTGCGGGGCAGGCAGGGAGAGCCTGGCCCTGCATCCCCGCACGGGCAGG
>NW_010301378.1:50975-55766 GCF_000700745.2 Antrostomus carolinensis | reverse complement strand
CCCGGGGGAGAGCCAGGCCCCTCGTCCTTCACCCAGCAGCCGCTGTGAGAGGGGGGTTTCCTGCAAGGAGCTTTCACAAACACCACTGTCTTTTCTACATATTTTAGTGCAAAGATGAGGTTTATTTCCCCCATGCTTGCTTGTTTACCCTGCTCATGCAGGAGTCACATGGGATTTGTGCAAAGGACTGTTTGTCACCCTGGCAGTTATTTAAATGGCTGTCGGTACCGATGTCTCGCAGCGTAAGGCCGGGCTTGCAAAACACTGACCCCGTAATGGAAGAGCCAAGTTCCCCGGGCGGGATGTGCCCACGGGCTGCGGCTGACACTGGGTTAGCAGCTGCGTGTGCCCGAGGTAGGGACAGTGACAATGCTTCTGAAAGCCACATCTGCGGGCCCATCTCCCAACAAGCTGTCGCCTGTCAGGGGCACGGGAGAAGGCAGCACCTTCCGAACCTCTCACAGCCAGCACACGCGTCCCTTGGACACTGGTGGAGTGTCACTGCTGGAGCTCAGTGCTGGTCCCCACAGCCCACCAGCCTCCAAAGCCAGCTGTGCTTCTGCAGGCTGCGAGGAAGCGGGCGGACGGGGATTAGGAGAGGGTTTATAGGCACAGTCAGATCTGTTTGGTGAGATATTGATCCCCAGCCCCATCCCTTTTGCTGGCCTCCCCTCTGCAGAGCAGGGCCCTGGCAGCTGGCAGAGCCTGGCAGAGCCGGGAGGAGCAGCAGGCACCACGCAGAGCCTGCCTGCAGCAGCGAGCTCACGCTTCACACCTGAAAGCTGCGAGGAGCTAAACAAGAGCAAAATAATTTTATTAACAAGGAGGTCACTGGCAGGTGTGGCAAATTAGGGTAATTACAAACAGTTGGAGGAAATGTCTATGGAGAGCTCCAGTAACTGCAAAAGGTAAAGCTTGCAGATGCACATTTTAAAGTGATTTCTTTAAAAAGGAGGAAGGTAAATAAGGCAAAATGAGCGGAAGCACAGTAATGAGATAAACATAGCTCTGGGGAGAGAGTCTGCCTGCTCCGGGATGCGGCGTAGTTAGCAGCACGGTGATAGCGTTGGAAGAGAGCGCTGGGGATCGCGCTGGCCTCGGGCGCAGGCAGCTTGATTGCAAGAGCCCTGAGGGGAGGGAGCTCTGGGGGAAATGTTTAACTGCTGCCTTGGAGAGGGTGTTCTGGGGAGAAGGAGAGAGGCCGACATGGGCTGGGAGAGCAGGCGCCGCGGCTGTGCCAATGCTGCTGCTGTCACCCGTGCGGCGGCGGGCGGCTGTCTGCCGTGTGAGGGGCTGTGCTGCTCCCGGCCTGGCTGCTGGGCTGGCAGGAGCACGTGCTGGGTGCTGTGCTCCAGAAGGGCTTCGCTCTCCAGCAAGGCCACACATCTCCGTACCCATCCCACATGGCGTGCGAGAGCCTGGGTCCCGCTCAGCCCTCGGCTCGCTGTGCAGATGGGTCCCCTCGCAAAGCCCTGGAAGCCACTTGCTCACGGAAGCCAATTAGCTCAGGGAGGGCTATGTAAGGACACGGCAGTGGGGCCACCCTGTTCCACTGTGCAGAAGCCCCGGCTGACCTGCTGCTGAAAGGAGAGAGGTTCGTTAGGCTGCTGTGTTTAACAGGGAGCGATTTAACAGGTCCGAGCTCGGTGACATCCTGGGGTGTGGAGGTGCTGCAGGTGCCCAGCCCAGCGCCCTGCCTCGCCTCTTGCTTCATCGTGTTTTCTGCCACAGGACACAACGTGGCACGTCCACCCACAGGATGAAACCCTGTGTGGAGGCAGATGTGTGAGGCCAGAAGCAGAGGCCAGACCCTTGCAGGGCTGGACACAGGAACGTGGGTGTTGCTGTCCGTTCTGCACGGCATCGGGGCATAGCCCAGCATGGGCCAAAGGCTGCTCTGAAGGGATGAGGGGTCCTGAGATGGTGCTGCCATGTTGCTGTGGCACAGGCATGTGAAACAGGGGTCTCTTCCACCCCAGCTGACCCTCTGTTTGCATCTGCAAGAACAGCCATGGATTTCTTTTCTCATTTCAGACGGAAAAGGCGTAACTTCAGTAAACAAGCCACGGAAATCTTGAACGAGTATTTTTACTCCCACCTCAGTAACCCCTACCCCAGTGAAGAAGCCAAAGAAGAGCTGGCAAAGAAATGCAGCATCACAGTATCGCAGGTAAGCGCTGGCCCCTGTCCCTCCATGCCCCGGGCAGTGCTTCCACCTCCCCACTCCCCTTGCAGAACTGCCATCCCCCTCCGGGCTCCGGGATGCGCTTCCGACAGAGGTGTGTGATATGGAGCAGGTCCCTGCCCCATGGCCCTTTGGAATCCCTTCAGATTGGTGTTATTGACCCTGATCAAGTTCAGGAGGGTGATGGGACATGGCGAAGCTCCACAGGAAAGGCAGCGTGCTGGTGAGTGGCCAGGGTTGTGCCAGGGTAAAAAGGGGTGAAAGACAGAAATAAAAAGGCTGTAAGTTTAGCACCCGGCTCTGCCTCAGCTTTCTCTTTGAGCAGTCAGTGAGATTCCTTGCTGAGCCTGACTGTCTGTTAGGAACTCCTTACAACTTACCGTTATTTTGGGGGAAGGCCAGTTTATTGACAAGCATATAATCTATCTCTAGAGATCAGAATTTCTTTGATTGCTTGAAGCTGGTTTTCTAAGCCAGCCAGAAATCCAGCCTCTTGATATACTGAAGTGACACGGGCAGTTTCTCTGTAGCAAAAAATGTATTAGGCAGATTTGTTCCTTTTATCACGTGTAACAGATGCTGCTGTGGAGTTAATGCAAGAAACCCAGCATCTCCCTAATCAGGAATGGGACTGTTGTTGGCTGCGGCTGCTTTCTGTGTAGACCAAAGTGCATTTACAGCTCTGGACTGGTGTCTCACAGCGGTGTTCAGGCCCATGACATGGCTGCATCGAGATTTCCTTCACCAGACACCTTCAAAAGCAAAAGAACACTTTGCATTTCTCGTGACCTGCACATTTGCTAGAAAACCAAATAATTCCCACAGCAAATCTGGCTCATACAGCTTGGGAAAGGCTGCACTTGGGTGGCAGGGAAAACTCACCAGCACTTTCCAAGTTGTCCAGCCACCCCACTGCCCATTGCAAGGGCTGGTGTGTCATCTCCTCCCAGCTCCATCAGTTCTGCTTATCAATATTTCAGGTCCTTTAGAGGAACAACGCCTGCGGCAAATGTGTTAACTATTAATGATTGCAGGCTGCACTATTGGCATTATTAACAATGCAACCTTTAGCTTTATAATTAAGACCTGAGTTGAGATTTACTTTATAGGTCTCCTTTGAATGCATGAAAAATTCAGGCACTTTATTGAAGACTTTCAGATGAAAGGCTGCCCAGCTCCCTCAGATTTGATATTACTTCATTGACTTTGGATGCACCCTCAGTGCAAACCCCAGCAAAACTGCCCTCTGATGCAGAAACTGGCTGTGCTTATGGGCAGGAATTTTTGAGGGGAAATTCAGCACCAAACTGGTTCCCTCTCACACCACTGCTTCATCCTGGTTAGCATCACACAAGTGACTGCAACCCTGGCAGGTACAGGGGCAGCCATGGTGGCTGCTGGGCAGCTCTTCCAAGCCCATAGGCATCCCCGTGGCTACTGTGGATGCCTGGAACCAGCCAAGCAGCCCAAGAGCACACGAATACCTGGGCATCTTGGTCTGCTGGTTTCAGTCCTCTTGGCACGAGATGGTTTATAGCAATTCCTCCAGTAAGTGGTGTCCAAAAATCTTCCCACGTGTGCCAAGGCAGGCTGCTGTGTCGGTGGGAGAGGCCACACCATCAACACCAACTTGGAGAACCCAAAAGTTCTTCAGCTGTGCTGGCACAGTGTAACTGGGAGAGGTTAAGTGGTAGAGAGCGCAACAGACCTGCTGAAGAGATGTTTTGTGTTCACCCAGCGCCTGGTGCCTGGCAGAGAAGGAGTTAGTGATCCTGCAGAGTGGACAGATAAAAAGCTAGATCTAGATAAGGCTGAAGTGACTGGAGGAAATGAGATGGAACATTTGAGAAGCCATAACTGATTGCTTCCAGCGCTAATAGATCTGATTTCTTTCTTAATTGGTTGTTTGATAAGATTGAATGTATATGTTGTAGAATGAAATAAAAGGCAGGCAGATGGTCCAAAAATGTAGCAGCAGCAGCAGCAGCGAGCCTGTGACACGAATATAGGTTTGTCTCTTTAATATTTGATACGAGCATGAATTAGTTGTTTCTTGAATCCATTAGGAAGTCTGGGTGAGCGATGGGAGTAGCTGCACTGCGTCCTCTGTAGCTCCACGTACAGCAGCCCAAGCTCTGCAGGGTGATGTTCTCCAGCCTGGAGCCAGGGCAGCGCTGACCACGCAGCCTGGGCATGGGCTGCCAGAGAGAGATGCAAATGTGGGACCACGGCCCGAGCTTTGCTCTGGGGAGATGTTATAAATGGCTGGGAAAAACTCTGGATGATGGGAAAGCCTGAAAGCAGGGCAATGCATCATCTAATGGGAGACGAACATGTATGTGAGAGAGGAGGGAGTGCCTGTGATCAGCTGGGTGCTTAAGTTCCTGATAGATCTGCTGTCACAGCTGGAAAACGTGAATGCTGTGGATATCCTAATCCTTGATTTTCAAAGGCACTTCGAAAGGCCGCACGGTGGGACTGTGAGGTTAGTTGGTGTTTACTAGATCAAACTGGGCTGGAGTTGTCTTTCTTTGTGCTGAAAAATGTATGTATTTTTGAGGCCATCTAGCAGAAAAGCTCTGAGCAAGCACTGTAAAATAGCCCAG
>NW_010301378.1:45975-48475 GCF_000700745.2 Antrostomus carolinensis | reverse complement strand
TAAAGCATAATCTGATTGTCCACAATAATTATTTGCTGGGTTTCATTAATGTATTATTGCTTCTCTGACTGACAAGGTGATATTAAGTGCAGTATATAGAATATGGTGGAGTATTATCTAGGGAACAGAACGTATAAGGTACCGTTGGCATTACCCTTAAAAGCCAGAGGCTTTTCATTGAATTGTTTAAACAAAAGCTGTAGCTGCATAAGATAGAGCAGGATTTGTCTCCTCCCGGCAGCGGGTGCCTTCCCAGGTGCTGTGATGTGGGTGTCTTACCGGGTGTGTGATGGAGCACAGGGTGTGTGATGGAGCACAGGCTATGAGAGGTGCCGCAGAGCTGCTGCGGCTCATGGCGGGGTGCAGCCTAGGGGACCCCAGCCCCTGCCTTGCCCTGCGCTGGGCGGCTGGGTCCCTTGCTGCAGGGATGGCCAACGACCACTTTTATTGTTGTTGTCCCCTCCCCTTCACCTCTGCGTTGTTGTAGATGCTTTTTTGTTTCAGCAGCCTTGGCCATCGTCCGCGTTACAAACCAGGTCTGTTATTTAGGAGCTCTCTTACAGCAGCTGAAGTCAAACAAAGCCACTGACAAAGATTGTCCAAACTTTTCTGAGAGGCTCCAGCCGTGACCTCTGCGTGGGTTAATAGTTGGTGCCCAGTGAGCTGTCTTGGCTTCAGTACAGTATCTTGAAAGGGAGATGACAAAGTGACTTTTCAGCCATTATTGATTTATATGATTTCTTTCATTTTCAGCCGACCAAACACGATTCTATGAGTGGGCTGCCAAGGTGGTTCCACCCCAAAAATAAAGAACAATTGCTCTCACTGCCCGCTCACCCTCACTCAACCGGACCTTGGGCCCCCTTCAGCAGGTTTTGGGGTCGTGCATTGGTTTTGTCAACAAAGGGCCCATAGTAGTAGGAGACAATGCTGCAATAAATGCTACAGCAAGCTCCAGGACATGTGTCATCATCAAAGAGTCACCCCTTGTGCATCGGTTGGCCAACAGAGAAGCAGAGCCAGATCGTGCTTATACCTGTAGTGATATCAAACTGATCCTCAGTTAACTGCTTAGTTAGCTGGAGCACCCAACAGATATGGGTTGGTGCACGTGGATTTACTGGACCAAACGTGACATCTCAAAGTGATCGTGCTTTGCTGGGTCAGGCGCTTTGTGTCCTTCACCCTTCCCACCTCTCCCCGCTGCAGGTGTCCAACTGGTTTGGCAATAAGAGAATCAGGTACAAGAAGAACATTGGGAAGTTCCAGGAAGAAGCCAATCTCTACGCAGCAAAGACGGCTGTGACCGCAGCGCACGCCGTGGCCGCGGCCGTCCAGAACAACCAGACAAACTCCCCCACCACACCAAACTCTGGTACGTACCCGGCCCGTGCGTCGAGCACCCCGAGGGGCAGTCCATAAAGGAAAGCCCTCGATGACACCCCAGTGAGTTCGGTTGGGCCGAGAAGGCTGCAGCTCCTTAGCAGACCTACCTGTGGCATGGGGCGTGGTACTGAGCCCGTGGATCTCCAGGCTGGACCACTGCACGGCTGGGCACTGCCGTAGGTGGTCCCAGTGGCTTGGGCAGTGAAGCTCCCGCAGCCTCTGAGGGGAGCGGAGCGGGGCCCACGTGATTCCCGCAGCGGTAACGTCTGCCTGGCTCGAACTTCTGGCAGCTTCTTTGTTTCTGTAGATATTTTAAGCTTTTTCTCATTCAATGGAAATAACATAAAATGAGGCAGAGCTTCGAGTCTGTTTTTGTAGAACTGTTAAATTTATTGTCAAGATAAGAACAAAATAGAGGAATATTTTAGGGTGCACTAATTAGAGTTGAAGCTCTGGGTTGCTTGAAATGGAGTTGAGATTATATATAGAAATCCAAGGATGCAACTTTTATTGTGGAGTTGCTCTACCACACGTTCTTCTGCAGTATTTAAAAATTGTCTCGCTAGTGTGTTGTTGACATTTTGCAAATCTAAGCATTAAATTAGCTGGGGGAGTGTGCAAAGAGGAAGGTGCTTTTTTGGGCTCCAGAGGCAAAGGTTTCCACGAAGCACAAATGTGTTTGACGCTATTTACGGTGAAGTTCTGCTGCGACTTAGCTGTAGACAACTTTTAAAGGGTATAAAGGTCCATGGTGAAAAAAAACTTTAATGAAAAGAAAGTAAGGAAAAGGTTCCTCCTCGGATGGTGATAAATCAGCTGATTAGGAATTGCCAGCCATTTCCTTTGCAGGGAGACATTAAGCACAGACTCAAAACGAGCCTTTCTCCGAGGGTTTGGTGAGAGCAGCTCAGGATGAAGCGATCCACTGGAGGAAAGCTCTCAACGTGAAAACCTGTTGTAGTCTGGGCTGCTCTTCCAGAGGGAAAAGCTGACCCAGGTCGCATGGGGCTTCCAGAGGTTCCCAGCGTAGCGGGGACGGGTGGCCGGTGGCCCGAGCTCACCCTGCGCCGGGGCCAGCAGCTTTCCCTCTGCTGTGCACTGCCCTTCCTTCTCC
>NW_010301378.1:38475-40975 GCF_000700745.2 Antrostomus carolinensis | reverse complement strand
CATTGAAATGTAATGTACATTGTAATCTTTTCAAAGAATCAGGGTTGCGTTGGCAACTTTTAAAGGAGCGGAAGCGGAGATGTGGGGCTGGGGTTTAACACAAAACAGTGAAACTGTTGTAAATACTGAGAAACATTTTGAATGTTCTTCATCTTGTTACTAATCCACGCAAAAACCAACAACTAATTGTAATGCATACAGACTTCAGTATTCGGTACTGTACATTCCCCCTGTGTAACAGGGGGCCCTTTCTCTCTCTCTTTTGTATTGTATGCGATTCTGAAACTGATTGAGTCATGAAAATAATTTGTGGCAGTGATTCTAATGTATTAAACCGTTTCGTGTTACTTTCTAACTGGATTACACCCTGGATTGAAAAGTCTTCCTCGTGGTAGTTATATGTAGTTTCAAACATGAATAAACTTTTTGCTTTCATGATCAAACGTTGACGTAATTTCTTCCCGCTCAGTGTCACTCGGCCCTAGGAGACGCGTGGGCCACCAGAGGTGCACGCTGGCACCAAGCAGGAGCTGAGCGTTTCCTTAAATACCGGCAGATCCTGGTGTCCTCTCGCCCGGAGGAGACTGGAAGTGCTGGGAGATGCACGTCCTGGCAGGGAGCAGGGGATCCCACCCATGATCAGCCCCTGCCAGCCCCGGCCTCCGCTCCCACCCTGCTCTGCTCAGGAGCAGCAATTCAAGGGGAGGTGGAGGAAGGGGTCAGTCCTTTAGATGAGTTTAAAAATCATTATCATCTTATTCGCTCTTGATTACCATCTTTATTTAACATTAACTTTGGAACTACAGCCTCAGCTAGCAAACCTAATGTCATTATAAAAATATTTTTCTTTATTAAAAAAACTTTTTTGGAAGGACGTATATATATATAAATGCTAATTTTAAATCTTTTTAATAAAGTAAAGGTCAATAACAGGTAATAGCCTATTTACCATATCTCAAGGAAATTGACTCACAGGAAATCAAATTAACGTTAATCACTTGCAGCAAATGGTCTTTGATAAATATAACTACTTACTACTCGGGTTAGGGTAGCTAGGCAGGAGGAGGGCTAGTGCTGACCACTACCTGCCCACGCCGCGCTGGGGCCTGGGCTCGGCTGCGCTGCGGGCACATCTCCTTCCCAGCTGGTCAAGCCTTCAGGTGCTGGTTTGGTGGCTGAACGATTATTTGTGTGATTCAATTAACTTGTGGGTCAGCTTTTCTTATCAACAATTCTTGTATCGGGTTCTTTTGTGAAATACCTTTGTTCACCTGCTCTCACCCCCAGGACCGCGGCCTCTGCGTCCCCTGTGCCCTCGGGCAGCGGTTACCGCGTCTGCTTTCGTTCATGGAGCAGACTCAACTTCTCTGTCACTTTTAGAACTGAGCGTTGCTTCTTTCACTACAGGTGGTGCATTTAAATAAATAAATAAGTAAATAACTAGATGTGCACTGCAAAGCCTTCATTATCAGTTAACGGGAGTTGGGGCAGATGGGGACCGTGGACGTCCGAAGACTTCTGTGCGCGGAGGACAAAGCACCGAACAATTTGCATTTGCTAATGGAGCTCCCCAAGTCTGCACGCTCGGTGTTCACGCTCCAGCTCAATGGCAACAGCATTTTAAATGTAAAGCGTGTCAGTGGAGGCGTAGGCAGCGTAATGAACACACAGACGTCCCTCATCTTGATCACATCTCCGCTGGCCACAGGCAAGGACCTGTCACACACTGAGGAGGTTCATAGGAAGGCCATCAACAACCTTTGGGCCGCACTTGCATGCCCCGCGCCCGCCGGGCATCATTAGCGTGGTTCTTTAAAGCATTAAGGCTCCGGGTCCCTTTGAATTACAAGTGCAATTTGGCCTTTCCTTACATTGGAGAGCAGCCACGTGGGTTACACGGCAAATAATCAACATCTTGTCCTTGAGTCCTGATCGCACATCAGAAGGGTTCACTGCAAGCGCCAGGGTGAGCATCGTGCTGTGTTTTGCCCAGCAGATACAGCCCGAAGGGCCCTCAGAGCCTCGCGCAGGAACAGTGACTGCTGCAAGGATCCCTCCTCCGCACACGTACCCGGACGGGGCCGCGGCCCCTCGGCCGTGTGGGACCTGTGCTGCAGCACCCTGCACCCATCCTGGCGTGGGGAGGAGACCCTCAGCCCTCCTGCTCGCAGGGCTGCTCACAGGCACAGTCCTGGTTCCCTGCGCCCAGGTTTGGCTTGAGGCACGTGAGCGTCACTGCGACCGGAGCCACCGCAGCCCCGTGCCCCAGCGCACCATGGTGGCAGAGGAGCAAAGCCCACCAGCCCCATACCCCTTGACTGTGGGTCCCACCAGCCCTGGGAGGTGCCAGCCCCAAGACCGCGCATAGAGCACAACGGGAACGGCCAGGGGATTTGCTGCGGGTCCCAGGAATCGCCATCTCCTGTGCCCAGCACCATCCTGAGGAAAGCACCCGCCACAATCATCACCACGGCTGACGGGTGTGAAGGGGACTGGAGAA
>NW_010301378.1:29814-38435 GCF_000700745.2 Antrostomus carolinensis | reverse complement strand
GACCAGCCCCAGCTCCGTCTGACCTGCAGTGCAGCTGGGCTGGGGACTGCAGCACGGCCGCTGCACCCGGGAGCTGCCAGGGGCTGGGGTCTCCTGCCGGAGGGGCCGTGAGGAGCCCGCGGACAGGGAGGAAGGCACCTGGCATGATGGCCACGGGAGCAGCCCCACAGCCTCGCTCAGCCCCACGAAGAAAAGCGAATCTTTATGTGCCAGCCGCGAGGCGGGCAATGATCTCCTCCCCCTGGCATCCAGGCACCAAGCTCCCAGCTCCCCGTGTCTGCCCTTGGATGCAACAAGGGATCTTCAGCCCATGAAGGGAAGAGCTGGGGAGACTGGAGCCTTCCGGCGCGGCAAAACCCCTGCCCCTGGGGGCTGCTTCGATGGGGGCAGCTCTGCTGATGGTGCAAACTTGGCATGAAGTGTGCTGGGCTGAGGGACGCGGCGTTATCCTGTAGCGATGACTTCTGCAGAGGCCACACGCGAGTCGGATGTCAGATGCTGATGCCAATATCGGTGCCATGTATGTCCAACGTGATAAAAATAACTGCGAGTAACTGAAGATGTTTCCAGTTTGTGTTAATAAAATACATCTTTTTAAAGAATGGAATTCTTCAAAGATTGGCAAATTTTATTTTATTTCATTAGCTTTAATGTCACTGCCATATGGACTGTGAAGAAAAGGGAACCATTAGATGAGAGGGACTGAGTTATCAGCGTGACACAGAAAGCACTGATACAATTGTTAAGGATAAGCCCTGGGAGTGATTTATTGCGTGCATTGTATTAGCCACAGAGGAGTTATGTTATGCTCCCCATTCCTGTATCATATTAGGATTTTATTAGTCTAATATGACACGGTAATATAATATATGATTAGAATTCCCATCCAGTTATCCTTCCCTTGGTGGCGGAAAGCAGGAGAAGGTTTTGTGCTCAGCAGCTCCCTGCCCATCACACCCACGGGAGGGGACGCCCGGGACAGCGCGGCTGCTAAATTGGTCTCCTGGGCTTTCCAGGACGGCAGCGCTGGGCACCGCGGGCGGCCGGTCTGCCCCTGAATTTGTTTTCTCCAGGTAGAAAGCTGCGGGTGACAGCGGGAAGGATGGTGTTGGCATTTAAAATCTTTGCTGACAGCCGAGCTGTAGGTGCTGAGCTGCGTCCTGGCAGCACCTGGGAAATGAGCTGTGACGGGCCAGAGCAAACCTGCTGCTGGCACCAGCCCTGCCGGGGTGTCCCACCGCTCCGGTGATGCCCGTCTGTCCCCAGGCTCGGCACAGAGGGGGAAATGACATGCAGAGACCAGGCTGAGACTGTGGCACAAGCACAGGAGATCCTGGTGTAGCTGCTGATGCCATGAAGCCGACAGGTGACTTTTCTTCTGAGTTTCCCTGGTGTCCCCCGTCCCTCTGTCACCAAACCCCCCATTCCGCCTGGCAGCCGGCTCTGAAGGAAATGCCGTTTGTAGCCTCGTTCTTGCCTCCAGCAGCAGCAGCAGCAGGAAAAAAAGTTCAAGCATATCAGAGTGCTACTAGGTGATAAATCCCCAAATCTGTATCAAAGCCTATTTGATCATCTTCCTGTCACTGATATAATAAAAAGGATTAATTTATTGGAGACTGCCAAAACCCTCATGCGGCAACAAATTTAAGGATCTTGTTTACACAGGCTAATTAAACCCAATTAATTTCACTCCTATCTGTGGCTACTAACCTGGGTGCAGACGTGCGTGCTCTATAGGGGTGCCGTAGCTACGTGGCATGTGTGGCCATGCCCTGCCTACCTGAGCCACCTGTCCTGGGATGGGTGGTGGCTCTCCTTGGTGGGGCAGTGGGGACCTGTGGGTGTCCCCAAGGAGCACACCTGGTGGGGAAGGGGCCTTCCTCCTCCTCCTCCTCCTCCTCTTCTGCCGCCCTCTGCCAGCAGCACCCACGGCCGCCCCTCGCTGCTGGGGAGCCCCGGCGAGGCTTCGGGAGAGCAAACAGGGCCGTTGCTCACGAGATGAGATCACCTATTAACGGTGTCTATTAGGATAATAAAAGGCTGCGGTTTTTTGGTGGTAAAATTCAGGATAAAGAGCACGCGTCATTAAATATGGAAATCCAGAATTTTATTAGCAATCTGCTAGATCTGAACTGACGCCAATTAAACAAAAAAGATATCATTTATAAAAAGGCAGAGTTCAAGTTGTATTAAATACGAAAATGCAATTTTCTGCTGGTTGTGATTTATTACCGGTGGTACGTTGTTCAAAGAAGCATGTTATATTTCAATAGAGAAATATTGTTTATTCATTAATATTTTAAAACTTGCTTATTGCTGTGTATGACTCTCCTGCAGAATGAAACTTATGATTTAAAACATGAATTAATAAACACATTTGAAAGTGTTAGACAATATCATAACCGCTCATTTTTCATTTTCCTGAGAGCGTATTAAACTTTTATAATTCTGTGTGTACCATTATTTGCCAAATAAAGGTACGGACTCTAAATTACTAATTCCAGGTAAAAAGATGAGAGAAAGCAATAACATCTGTTGGGAATCAGTCACTGTGTCGGGCTCGGTACTTTTTTTGTTACATTATTCAGAAATCTTTTGCTTAAGACCACATCCCCCTGCGAGGGCTCCCGGGTGCCCCGAGTGCTCCTCCCTCGGCGGAGGGCGAGGGTGCCGGGTCCGCCGGCGCCGCGGGGCTGCGTCACGCTTTTAATGCAAGGAAACGTTTGATAGAGGCTGACATCCTAAATGAGGCCGAAAATATTTTATACAAAACGTGATAAAGCAATAATGATCTCGGAGGCCTCGGGTTATCTTGGTTATTACCTGCGCCCACCACTTGAATGAGCAGCATTAAGGGGGCCAGACCCGACACGCAGCTACCTCTGAACTCATTAGTCCTGAGTACTTTCTATAGACTCACCTATCAGCCACTTGATTTAAACTAACCTTTTTTGTATCTTAAACATCTCTCCTGCCGCAGCCTCGCTGTATTACCATAACAATAACCAGTATTTCAATTTTAAGAACTCATTTTTTCCTCAAATAGAAAGTGCCAATCAATTTAAAGAGCAGAAGGCGCACGCTGAAGCAGCAGGCAGGGCACGTGCTCCCGGTGTCTCGCCCTCCTGCTCCCAGCCCGTTGTGGCCGGGAATCCTTTTCTACACACGCGTCTCCTCACTGGCCACCACGGCACGTGCCAGGCAGAGGGGGCTTTACCTGGCAACCCTTCCCGGTGGAAATAATGGAACTGGGTGTGACACTTGGAAAGCTGCTGCTGGTGAATTGGGTGATTTTGGACACTGCCAGTGGTGTTGGATCACGTCTGACTGATGGAAACCCCGGTGCTGTCCCCTTGGCAGCGGTAGCTTGGGCTGGGCAGTGGCCAGAGGGGTGTGGGAGGGTCCCCAAGGACCCCCAGCACCTGGCAGAGGTGACTCCCCATCGGCTCAGCTGGAGCAGGTCACTGAGTGCTCCAGCTTTGCCCACTTGTAGCAGCTCCAGCCAAGGGGCCGGGGTTTCATGGGGGGTCCAGGAGGTGGGACGGGGGCTGCAGGAGGAGCTGGACAACCCGTGTGCTCTGCACCTCGCCCAATGGATGGTGGGGTGGTGGAGAGCAGCCGGTGGCAGGACAGCAGCCCTCACACCTGACAGTTAATGTAAATTAACTATTCGCTTCTTCGTTGGGCAAAGTGAATCGGCAAACCTTATTACTCCAAGCCAGTCAATTAATTAAAGTTCAGTGCTTAATCAAGTTCCAGTGGCCGTACACAGGGCAGAGGGAGCACCACGCTCAGAGGTGAAATGGGGAGCACAGGGAAAGGGCAATGCGGCTGAGCTGGCCACACACTGTGCCTGTGGCTCCGCGGCCCAACGCCCCCCGAAATCAGCCACCACCTTGTCCCCCCTGACCCGGGGCACCGCACCTGAGATGGTCCCTCCAGGCAGGCTCAGCCCTGAGCTCCACATCGGTGGCTTTGCCCCACCAGGTCCAAGGTGGTGAAAGGAGGTGAAACAGCAGCGAGACTGCAGACCCCTATGGAAAAATACCTTTCAAATAGGCCTGGCCGTGTGTTTTAGTAACTCCCAAGACCATCCATAACTGGGAAGGAGATGCTGTCCAGCACGCACGGGCAGCAGATTCAATTAGGTTTCTCTCTCCCCAGAACATGGCACAAGAAGCAATCTCTCTTTTTTGAAGAATGTAATAACAGAGTGCAATGGAAACGCGTCAAAGAGACTCAGAGAACAGGATCCCTGCCTTAAATCTTGAAAAGCAGTCAAGAAAAATATGTTGTTTACCTGAATTTGTTTTTCATAAGGTCTCCCGGTGGATTAATAAACTAACCTTTCGTCTGTGAACACCTGGTCCTACACGCCATCAATAACACAAGCTTCACCTACTGCATTAATCCACACTTAGCACGAGAGGCAAATTGCAGGAACCGGCGCAGAAGTCACCAGAGAGGCTGCGCTGGTGGCAAGAGGTCACCGGGGCTCTGCCCACCGAGGGTTGGTCCGGCTCCGAGATGAGTGAGCTAGACACGGCCCCTTGGCCAGACCGGGCCGCTGCCGGGGGCTGCCACCGAGCCGAGTTATAATGGACTGAAAGGACATTTCAGCTGCAAAACGTACCAGATAATTAAGGCTGCATGACATGGTTTTTTACAAGCTCTTTTCATGCTTTTTTCGCAGCTTGCAGCTGGATGGTGAAACAGCCCCTGCTCTGGGGCTGGCCACGAGAAAGGACAGTGGAAATAAACCTCAAGTTCAGAGGTTGTCAAACGGTGGGAACAGGGTTTGCAGGGAGCTGTGGAGGGAAGAGCCCGTTCCCACACAGGTCAGAGGTGTCTCAGCAGCAGCTGCCGTGCAGATCCCAGGGCGAGTGTCTGCCTGGCACATGGAGGCCACGGGCTCCTGCTCCTGCCCCCGTTTTGGGCGATGTGCTTGCCTGATTCTGGGGTGCCAACGCTGGGCAGGGGGGCTGGGCTGACCCCACGTGTTCCAGCGAGGCTCTGGGTGCCACCTTTTGCCAAACATCCCAGATGTGGCCCCAGCTAAGAGCCTGGGACTTCCCGAGCTGGTGCAGCCAGGGCTGGAGCAGGGCTGTCCCGTGGGACCATCTCCACGGGGCACTGCCCTGCCATCAGGGGTGAGGGGACGTTAGAGGAGCGTGGTGCCCCCGCAGCCACATGCTGCCACTGAGGGAGACTGTGGCTCGAGCCTGGCACCCCTTAATTGATTGATAAGCTCGGACTGTCAGCGCTTAAAGAGATAATTCAATTTATCAAATCCTATTAAGTGGTGAAAGATTTTTTTTTGATTGTTGAATTGTTTCCTATGTTACTCGAGTCATTTTGGTCCCTCTCACCTGGAAATTCTCTTCCCGTTTGCCAGAGGGTTGGCGATGGCATCGCTCCTCCTCACCGCTGGATGCTCAGAGCCTGGGCCAGCGCGGGACCGGGGCAGCGAGGCAGAAGGAGATGCCCCAAGCCCATGGTGTCCCCGTGTCCTGCCGTGTCCTCGTGTTCCAGCACATGGGACCATCCCCGCGGCTTTTACCCTGGCACAGACAGGGCTCCAGCAGAACCCAGCCCCCAGCACCCCAACAGCCCATCTCTGTGGGTGTCACCGTGACCCACGCGGTGCCGGCAGAGCGAACCCTGTGCCGGGGTCCCTGCCACCCCGGGGCCTCCCCAGGGACCCCAAGCCCGGGCGCAGGCAGGAGGCCCCGGGGGTGCCATGTGGCAGCTGAACTTTCTGGTCTATTTTCAGTGTCTGCTCTTTGTTTCCATCCGCCACCCCCACGCTGATGCAAACTCCCCTCTTTGGTTTGTTTCCATAGAAATCCTCAGCTGTAAATCCTTAAGTAAGTAACTTTTTTTTTATTTTTTTTATTTATAGTGTGCTATTAATGTCCTTTCAAGCTGAGGACTCCAGGAAATGAAATAATAGAAAAGGCACCACTTTGAAATGCATCCAGGCATTTATTGTTAGTAAGTGAAAAAGTAACATGAGCATTTAAAGAAAATATTGGCAGATAAATTGGGTTTTAAAGAAAATATAATTGGATATAATTTCTGCTTCATTCAGTTAGATATTTATTGTTTTATTGACTTATTTTCTTTTATTTATAATAAGAAGCTTAAGCTGAAATTTAATTTTGTTGATATAAATATACGTTTTCATAGAAAATTTGGCATTTAAAAATGTCGTCTAAGATGTTACCGGCTTTGATAGAAGCACGCAGCTTTTGCAGGGGTTTCTTTTAAATATTTCCAATCTCGGTAAATACGAAGTAGTGTATATAATCATCGTTATCATAACAATTAGCATTATTCTAATTAATGGGCAGGGCTAATGGCAATGCAGCCACGTGGAAAATCAGTGCTTTCTGCGTATTTGAGTTCTTCCCTGGGATTTTGCTGAGCTCTGCAGAATTTGAGCTTCTCCTTCGGAAAGCCCCAGCCCAGCCATGGGTGGGTGAGGATGATGAAGCCTTTTCCCTGCCTGGGCTGGGGACAGAGGTCTCATTTTCTCAGCAGCCAGCCCGACTGAATGGGCAGCACCATTGGAGGCAGACACTTCCCATTAATCTTCATGGCGAGGGCCATCAGTGGGAGATGTCCCCAGGAGGCTGCAGGGCCACTGCTTCTGGTGGGATGCACTCTTGGGGTCTCGGTGGCCGGGGACACACAGTGGTGGCCCCACAGAGCTGCCTGCCCACGTCCAGCACAGGATGGGGTGGCTCTGGGAGCTGCTCCGATGACCTCCGGACACGGGGTGTCGAGGGACCTGTGGAGCGGCTCAGAGCCAGGGGGTCACAGCTGCTGGGGGTCCCTGTGTGCCCCTGCCAGGGGAGTGATGACGTGTCCCCAGTGCTTTCAGGCATCACTGGAGCTTTCCAGAAGGTCTGGCCAGTGCCAGACTGGCTGGATGCGCCCCATTTTTTTCTCACTGGGCACTGGTGCCCTCGCCAGGGTGGCAGCACCCGAGCAGCACTGTGTGCTCTTCCCATGCCAAACAGAGCCATTTCCATGGCAATGGGATTGCCAAACTCTCCAAGCACCCTTGGTCACACGCTGGCCCAGGGCAATGGGACACGGGGGTCCCCTGCTCTGCTCCCCTGCAGCCACAGCGGGACAGGGACACCAGTGCTTGCCGGCCTGGTTGCCCCGCCACAACTGCTTTTGGGTTGGATTCGCTGGTTTTCAGGGTGTCATGAGCTCTCCTGTCCCTGTCCCCCATTGTGAGCTCTCCTGTCCCCTGTGGGATGCAGCAGCCTGACCCTCCGCTGAGCGAGGGGCTGCGTTTGTCCCTGAGGCTCCCAAAGGCGGCTGGGAGAGCTGGAGCCCCTGCCCCTGCCCCTCCGATGGGCTGACCAGGCACCGTGCCAGCGCAGGGGACCTTTTCACCACGTGAAGCGCTCAGTCATTAGGACCGAGAACAGCCCAAGTCATACCAGAGATGCCGCCAAATGACCTCCAGATGGTAATGGCTCTTGGATTGAAACCAGCGCTCCGGAGGTGAAAGGCTGTGGGCTCCATTCCCAACCCCCTGAGTCACCCGGTCCCCCTGAAATATGTCACGCACACTTCAAACCTTTCCCTTTTTACAGGCAGATTTAACGGCTGCACAGAACAGCTTATATCAACAACATGTGAAAAAATGTCCTATGAAGAACAGGCCTGAAATGGTAAATATTTAACAGGTCCTTTCTGTCCTTCCCTTATATGTATTAAAATAATTAGTTTAACAAAGAGGACTTTGTTCCCCCGTGTTTGAGCCGCGACGGTGTCTGGCGCAACAGTGCAGCTGTAATTCAGTCTCGGGGTTTTGCTGGCATTTATACACGCTGCTTGGAGCTGCTCTCCCAGTTTATGGTGTCAGCAGAACATCTTGATTGAATTACAGCCCTGTATGCAGTTAGGAGCCACGGATTATTCTAGATGCAGTTGAGTTGTAGGTATCTGTCTTTTTGCTTATCTGGGGAGAATAGACCCTCAGGAAAATCAGGAGAGCAGATGCGGGACGGGCACTGCCGGCCCCGGTGCTGCGTGGCAGAGCCCCAACATCCCTGCCCACAGCGGCAGCTCCCACGTCTGCCCCGGGCACCCATAGCAGGCGTGGGGATCAGTCCTGGAGATGGAGCAGCACCTTTAGTGTCCTGGTGAACCCTCCGCCCTCAGCCCCTTACTCCTTTCTGAGAGGCAAGAGGAAATCCTGTTCTGCTGCAGCATCGCACGCGCTGCCAGACTGCCCCTGAGAAAGAGCCGCCTCAGTTCAGCTCATCTCTTAACTCAATTAAAACAAAAACGAGACTCTGGAAACAGGATGGGAGGGACGAGGTGTCGGGGAGGGGGTCCAGGGTGTGCCCCAGCACCAGCCCCTGGGGACAGTGCGGTGCCCAATGCGCGGGAGGTGGTGGAGGGGATGGAGCTCTGCCGAGCACCACGTGCAGCGCCGAGGTCGTGGGCTTCACTGCTGTCGCTGGAGCGAAGGACATGTGCGCGGGGACCAGCACGGCTCCCACGCAAGGAAAGTCCCAAGGGACACTGGTGCTGCTTCCTGCCTTTGTCCCCACCCGCGCGTGCACCCCGGGACCCGGCGGCAGCGGCTCCCC
>NW_010301378.1:448-29797 GCF_000700745.2 Antrostomus carolinensis | reverse complement strand
CCCCTAATTTGTCTTATTAATCGGAGACAGCACATTGATCAGTCATCGTGAGAGCCGGGATAATTGCAGCCTGAAAATAGCACAGATTTCAAATGATGATAATCTCTTGCCATGGAAATACTCGTGAGCAGGACCCGGTGCTCAGCGAGCCGCTTCCCGGGAATGCCGCGCAGGAAGGAGAGGAAGCCGTTGGCGAGGTGTGGCCACGTTTCCAGCTGGGCTGGGGGTCCCTACCCTCACACTTCGTGGAAAACCTGGGGATGCCCTGTTAGAGCAGATCCCACCCGGGCTCCTTTTATTTCATAGAATCATAGAATCATAGAATGGTTTGGGTTGGAAGGGACCTTAAAGCTCATCCAGTCCCAACCCCCCTGCCAGCAGCAGGGACACCTTCCACTAGACCAGGTTGCTCAAAGCCTCATCCAGCCTGGCCGAGAACACTTCCAGGAAGGGGGCATCTACAACTTCCTTGGGCAACCTATTCTTAATTTCTTAATTTCAATCAATTTCTTAACATTTCTCCTTTACATCCTTATATTTAACGTGTCAGCCCTCGCCGCGGGAGCCCGCGTTGGCTCTGGGTTCCCTCTCTCCTCTGCAGTGCCAACATTTCCAGTAGGATCTATATCTTTCCATAGGCAGTTTGTTTCATCACAGTAACATAATAATGTGCTGAGAAGAGCTCATAGTTGTGAATTAATGTTTAAAAGCTCTCACTTTTGGGTTGTTGAAATGAATGTTAATTTGACAAATGGCAGTCATTGGGATTGCGACGGCATTAACATGGAAATCAGAGTTAACCTCCAGCAGGGCAGATACAAGGTGAGATGAGCAGCCGCTGCAGAAGCTGGAGTTTTTTCACCTGATGCTCATCCTGTAAATACTGCCAGTGTCCTGTCTATTTATAGAACTGTAATTTAAAGGCTAGTTCAGGAAAATCTGAATGACATCTCCTTAAGAGAAGCAATCGTATGGTATCTTGGAATATGTCAGGCAGCTCTCTTGCTTTCTCTCTCAAAAATACTCATATGTCCACTAAATCAATTTGCCTTTCTCTTGTAACTGCATTTGCGGGGCCATTCTTTTCCATTTTCTGTCACTGTCATACGCTAATTCATGTCACTCTGTGGCATGGGAGGGCCCAGCCGCCAGCTCCAGCACCGGCGTGGCTCCACCTCACCCCTCCCTGGATGGGCTGGTGAGGGTCCGAGAGGTCTGGGGCTTCAGGCCAGGGCTGAGGGCCCCACCCCGGCACCAACGCTGGCCCGGGAGCGACTCCTCCCATGGACACAGCTCCGCTCCTCTGGGTCTGGGAAATGAGTCTCTGCAAAAGCTGACTACAGATGGCCGTGCACCTTCAGGGGCATCTTCTGTGGGGTTTTTCCTAAAGTTTTCCACAAACTGGGTTTTTATTTACCTTTTTTTCATGGTTTTTCCTTCAGTTTTCACATTTTTCCCCTTCAGTTTTCACTTAGGAGGAAGGAAGAGACTTTTCAAACAGGAAGAAATGCAATGCCAAACCCCAGACCTAGGCCAAAATTAGGAATAAAAAGAATCTTGAACGATGCGATTTTTCTGAGAAACTATTCATTTTGGAATAAGTCGTTTTCATTGGAAACATCATGCAAAGGCAGACGTTTGGCTACTCGAGAAATTAATCGTTTTACTCAAGCGGCACACAGAGCCTTGCTCCCCAACTGGACCCATTTAAAGAGGGCTCCAACAAGCCACCAAGGTGCTGACCATCTTCCAGGGGATAACATTTAATTTGTCCCTAAACGAACAAGAAGAGAAGTCCACATCCCTTCTCTCCACCTCTGCTTTTTGCAGCCGTTGTTCTTTAAAAGCAAGATGGAGAAGAGTTTGGAAACCAGACAGTCTCAACCCAAAACCAGCAGCTTTTTTTTCTTTTTTTGTAATTTGTTTAATGTTTTGAAATGTCCCTTACATCTCCAGACGTAAATATTCTGACTTGCAGCTGGGAAACTTCCTTCCAAGTTGTTTTGTTTGTCAAGTTCAACTACAAATTTTCAGTTAAAAACCTTCTTTCCTTGACTCTTAATAGTTACTGGCCAACAAATGGAAAAGAAGAAAAGGGAGTGAATTACATGACCTGTCTCTTTTTGTTTATTAAGAACTTCTTTCCAGCGTCTGATTCTTACGGAAATATGGTTTCAATTTTCTCTTTGAATTGTGGATCAAGAAATGTTGCCAATAAATATTTTTCTCTGTCAAAATTTCATTTAATCTGGAGTCTGGAGATGTCTTGAGAGCCATGTCTCCTCACTGGGTTGGTTATTACCGTGTGCGCCTGTTGTCATCTTCGTTTTCAATCAGAATCACGTTTGTGCCGGAAAGAGGCGCCGACGCCGGCTCAAGGGGTGGGTGCCAGCCCCGGTGCTGTGGTTGCCAGAACCCTGGCACCTTTCCCCCAGGGTCTGGGGCAGAGGGCTGCCTGCTGCTTTGGGTTCCCACAGGTCCCTTCCTCCCTGGGATCTGGTTTCTGGGGCCCCACGGAGCAGCACTGGCACTGGTGGGACAAGGACCCACCAAAACCGGCTGCGGAGCGTGGGCAATGCCCTGGGGCGAGGGTCGGCTGGGAGAGCATCACTGCAGGGCTCCTGCCAGCCTCGGCTCTGGAGTATCTGGTGAGTATCTGCCCGTGGTTCCCAGATGTGATGTGGGGCTGCAGGACCTGCATTTCCAGCTGCCCGGGAAGCTGTTGGGATGGAGCCTCCGCACGCCCTGGGATCTGGCTACGTGTGGTGGGTGGGTCAGGCCACCTCCAACGGGGCCGTTTGCTCTTTCACTGTTTTCTGGTCATGCATGAGACACAAATTCCTCTGTAGAGGTGTGCAACCTCACCGAGACAAAGCTCCAGGTAAGTTTGAGTTTATCCAGTCCGGGGCTTTTTTAAAAAGTTTGATGAAAAAGCCTGATTTTTAAAGGTGAGCAGCATTCCTTTGCTCACTGGGGTCATGCTACCCTGACGGGTGCTTTGGAGCGAGTCGGGTCCAGGAGACAGTGTCACCCACCTCACCGAGGGTCAGCACCCTCAGCCCCCCTCCCCTACAAGAGGGGGGGTTCTTACAGCCCGGCCACGGCGTACAGAACCCACCCACACAAACAGTAACAGCGGCTGCAGCTGGGACAATTCATTCTCCCTCTTATTCCGACTTCTCTTGCAGGATTAGAGTTCCTCAAGATGATATTGCTCTGGCCAAGCTCTTCTCCTCTTGCACTGCGGAACTGCACACTCCCTCGCAGTTAGTTGTGGCTATTTCAGCCTTTCAAAGGATTAACCTTTCCCATCTAAATGAGAAGAAAAGGGAAGAAATGACTCACAGCCTCTCCCCATCCCTGAAAAGAGCTTTTGCTGATGGAACTGGAATGCTGGAAATAATCCAGAGGAATTCAGAAAATGAACCTGTCAGAAGAATATTTTCATAAACCCCCTTTTTTCAGCCACAGTATCAACAACTCACACTCTTCCTTTGTCAGTTGAAGGAAGCCCAAGGGCTGCAGGGATGCTGCTGCGAGGGGTGCTGGGGCTCTCAGGGTGGGGGGAGCAGCAGTGGTGGTGGGAGACCACGACCAGCTGCAGATGGAGGGCAGGGCTGCCTCCTGCTAGAAGGAGGGAACATCAAGCCCGGCCGCTCGGAGCCTACCTAGACATGCTGTTGAGTGTCTTGGTCCTCACATGGAGCCGTGTCTCATCCGGGAGATCAGCTGTGTAAGGTGCAAGGTGTCTTTATCAGTTTGGAAATTCATTTCCTGGTGTCAAGGCTGCAAGAACTCGAGCAGATAAACTGGGAGGTTGCTGGCAGAGCCTGGAATGGATGGAAATGTCAGTCACTGTCAGAGGGAATGATGCCCATCCCTCTCTCCCACAGGAACTGCTCAGCTGGAGCTGGCGAGGGCAGGGAGGGCTGGGACCGGGCTGTGACCAGGGTCCTGGAGGGACAGAGGTCGCCCTTGGTCTGGGAAGCCAGAGCAGAAACCCCTGGCCTGCCTGGCTGAGCGGCACCGGGAGGGGCATGGAGGAGAAGGTCCCTCTGGTCTTGTGCTGGGTGTGGTGGGTCAGTGGGTAGCCACGGCTGCTGGGGCACCCAGAGCCTGCCATGGAGCCTCCCAGCTCCCAGCACATCCCCACCCACGCCCAGACAGCCCCATGCCATAAATTAAAGGGGAGCATCTTGAAGGAGGCTTTAATCAAAAGTTAGGAGTTGCAGCCAGCATGTCACAGTTCCTCATTAGATTGCCATTATAATGCTCTGTAATTGGAAAGACGTTAATATTGACAGTGTTGTGAAGAATGTCCTGCTTCTCCTTGCATGCATGGATTTGATAGAGTTGAATAATGGAGCAGATATGATGGATTAGAAAAATTCCCCAGTTAAGGTCCCTAATTATAGAGTTTTACCTGCCCAATTAAGGTGGAGTACTTGAGAAGAAACTAGACACTGACTCTCTCCAGGCTCCCAAGTGCTCTGTAAGCACCAGCAGCCCTGGCCCAGAGGTTCACTGGAATTTTATCCTGCTCGAAATGTCTTCCTGATGTCCCTGCAGTATGAGGCTAAAATCTGTTCGGAGCACCAAGTCCTGCTCCTCAACACTGTCTGGAGCTGCAAGGCTGTTTTACCCCGCCAGGATGAGGAGTCCAGGAGCAGGAGTGATTTAGAGTAATTTAGAGCAGCCCCTGCCCTGCCCCACAGCTCTTGTTGCTTTTGCCCATTTTTTACAAATCTGAGTGATTCTGGGAGGACGAGGCTGGTGTTGAGGTGGGTGTGTGGGACAAGCAAAACATCTCACCGTGCTCGTGCAGCCACGGGGCCACGGCAGGACCCACCGCCCCAACCCCCAGGCGCTACGGTAGGAGCAGGGCTTGGCTTTGCTAATCCAGACAAGAAACGATGAGTTTTTTTCCTTTCTGGTGTTGGAAGATATTTTGCAAAACTTCAAGATAAAAAGGCCAAACGTGGTGGGAAGGGGAAGCGAGCGGTGCCGGCTCCCGGGGCACCCAGTGCTTCAGGGCTGCAGTGCAGACCCCGGGTGAGCCCAAAGACTGGAAAATTCAGTACCTTATGCACACCACACATCTAATTTTTTGAAGTAAATAATAAGCTAGCAGCCTAAGGATGAATCACGGCAATTTTCCTTTAACCATCTTCAAAAACTGTCAGTGCTGGTCCCGAGGATCAAAAACTGTCAGTGCTGGTCCCGAGGAGAGGGTGGGTGGTGCCTGCAAGATGCCGCCTGCCACAGCACAAGGGCAGGTACAGCGGTGCAGACCCTGCTCGCCCTCTCCTGAGGAACAGCAGACTTGCTTCTGGAAGGAAAATGTTAGCATCCAAGTCTCCCTCTAATCCCCTCCTGTAGGGGTGGGACAATTTTGCCATAAATTAGGAAATAAATATTCTGCCCAGGCTCTGGAGTTTGGAACTATTTACCCAAGGTGAGCTTTCTTCTCCAGAGCTATTTCTGCAAGGCTGCCGAGGGCTGGAGACGTGCCTGTGCTTTTTCCTCTGCCCCTGCCTCCCTTTCATCTGCTCTTGTGATGAATTGGAGGGGAAAAAACTACCCAAGCCCGTCTGTTTTGGCTTAGATCAGCTTTTCTTCTCATTATAATTTAAGTCTTTAATTTTTTTTCAGCAGGAGCCTGTAAAAGTCAGATCATTCATTCCTGGTTGACGCCGTGTGTTTCATGGCCATGATTCACGCGGCGGTGCCCGGACGAGTCTCCTTTGTGCCGCGGCGGCAGAACAATGCCTTTGTGCGCTGGGCTGGCGTGCCCGTGCCGGGCAGCAGAGGGTTAACCAGAAAAATCTTGTAATAGCCGAAAACTATGGATTGAGCAAAATCTCCCTGTCAGCTCTCTGTGATTTTGCTGAGAGCACTTGGACATGCTGGCATTGGATTTACAAATTGAAAATCATTAATAATTCTAACCAGGCTGTGATAAATCTGAGATCAGTCTCGATGAACCTGGACACCATTTCATAAATCAAAAAGATTACTTAGGAATTTTTTAAAATCTGACGTCAAAATGTCATGGTTACTAATGGTTTTTGTAGATCTCTTACAGTGATATATCATTTATCTACGCTACATCTAAAATGTGACACCAGGGCAGAAATGTGATGTCTTTAATATCATGAATACATTTTATCCCATAATAAAGGTATTAACAACTTCTTGCTGTGACTTGTACTTGAAGTTCTGTGCCTGATTTAGTGCCATTGTTATCATATTAACTGGTTTTCCCCCAAATACACACAGCCAAACTGTTGCTTGTGCTGCGTGGCGAGGGGCTGACGACCCGCCGAGGCCGAGAAGGGGGTTCCTCAGCCGGGCTGTCCACCCCTACTCCCCACCTCCTGCCACCCCAGGGACGTGGGGCACCGTGGGGCTCTGCCCCTCACTGGCGTAACAGCCCTCTGGAGGGGGACACAGAGTGGAGTGGGGGTCCCCTCACAGGGCACCCGCTGACGGTGGGTTTTGCCAAGGAGGGGTCACGGGCAGGTCCACATGGTTTGGTCCTGCTGTCTTGTTCCTAAGGAGCAAACCCAGAGCCATTTGGGCAGGGAGAGCTCACCTGAACGCCTCGTGGCACAGGTGAGCATCAGTGGTGGACGCACAGCACGGTGATGAGAAGATGCAGGAGCCAGAACAGAGATGGAAAGTAGGCACGGCTCACACCACAGAGTTTCCTTTGATGTTGGTTCTCATTGAATTTTTCCGCTCCTTTTAAGTGGGTTCTTCTGAGAAAAGTTTACAAGACTCCTGGAATAAAACCCCAGTAAATAATCTCCAGAAAATACCCTTCAAACCACACCTTCAACTGATTAATGAAGCTGATGCTAAAAAGTATCCCTGGAGATGCAGGTAAGGTCTAAAATAAGGGAAGAAGCTGCATCTATGCCGGTGCTTTGGCAGTGGAATCAAGTACAAATGTTCTTGTGCACAGACTGGTTTGGGTGGCCCAATGGCCTTGGTGAAGCTCAGCTTTGTGCTCTAGGGTGGCTTTGTATTTTGTTCCACATGGACTTAGTTAGCTCAGACTCCAGGGCACAAATAAAAACCCTGAGGTGGTGGAAAGTCTCCTGGAAGCAGCAGCAATTGAAGGTGCAGATCCAAACTCACCCTGAGCACACACACAAATTTCATCTGGCAACTCAAGAGACCATTAAATTAGCAAAAGCTGGTGTTTAAGGTTGACCTACCGACCATCCTGGAAT
The DNA here is from genome assembly GCF_000700745.2 of Antrostomus carolinensis. Classification (NCBI taxonomy): domain Eukaryota; kingdom Metazoa; phylum Chordata; class Aves; order Caprimulgiformes; family Caprimulgidae; genus Antrostomus; species Antrostomus carolinensis. Next base: position 22,559 of record NW_010301378.1, on the reverse strand, counting down.
GCTTTTCTCACCTTAGAAGCTCTTCTCCGTGCTCACACTGCAGCTGGTGTGGGTGTCCAGAGGAGTCCAGCGATGGCGTGGCTGGTGTCACTCAGCTCCAGGCACACAGGGACACACGGACACGCGTGACCCCACCTCCCTTCACTCCCTGTATCGAACCTTCAGCGCTCGCTGCTGTGGGAAAACACAGAGGCCACGGATGCTACAGCACAGTACAGTGCAAATCCAACAAAAGATTTCTGCATTATAAATGACTTTTGGAGACTTTGCTATAAAATGTTACATTGCTTTGGTGCGTTCTTTTTTTAAAATGAATGCTTCAACTATTAAACTTTAAAGAGCCGTTCCCAGTCTCTTCCCAGTGAGTCAGAAAGAAGCTACAGGAGCCTACAGCCTCCAACGCTCCGGGCGTAGCTAAAGAGCCATCAGAGCCTAACAGGTAGCTGAGGAATTTAAAGCAAAGCTTTATGGGGAGAGATTACATTCAGAGGTGAAAAAAACGGCGGTACCAAGTCTATGCAAAGCAAGTGACAAAATGTAAAAATCCTCCCTGCGTTTTGAAGGAAAATATATCTTTCTTTCTGCACAGTTCCCATGAAAAATAGGCTTTTTTATTTCCTTTTTTTCATGCTAGGAAATTAATATTTGCCTTTAAAAAAAGATTTGGTGGAGGTTTGCGTGAAGGTCATTAGCGGTCTCGCTGGGGAATAAAGAAGGGAGTGATGGAAATCTGCGTGGGTTTGTTACTCATTTGTGGCTTTGCTTTACATGTCACATTTTTATTAAGAAAATAATACTTTGGGGCTGGTAATTGTGTTGCCAGCTGGGCCGGGGAGGGGAGACGAAGAAAGCAGAGTACTGAAACCTACTATTTATGTCCCTGTTAGGTACTGTTCCAGGCAGGTATATATATGGTAAATCTCCTTGAGCTGTCCCCAAAGTCACCCTCAAGTGCTGCAACTCTTCCTGCTGTTGAGCACTTTTCTCCAGGGCTGCAGCTGCCTGGTGGCACCAAGGCATTGGGTGACACTGCAGAGCTGGAGGACAATCACACAAACCTCCATTCCCTGGAAAGGGACAGACAACCTGGAAACACCAGGCACTTTGACAACAACTCCTTTATCAGGCAGTAAGGTCACCTATTTCTGTTCCATTTAACCCCAAAATGCCCATGGTTTGGATTCAAGCTGTAAAATATTGGTATTGCTGGCAAGTCTTCTTAAAAATTAGCATAGCACCGGGTAGATACAATCTGAAGTTGGCTTGTAAAATCTTTGGGAAGGATCATTAAGGGTATTTCATTATCTCCATATTGCCAAGGTCAGGCTGTCCATATTTCCTCTTTAGTGCTGCGATGGGAATATGCTGCGACTGTGGTATAATAGACCAGAAAATGTCCACACTGGGAATGATGGTAAATCAATAAAAACTCATCAATATAACTCCCACTTTCCCAAGGTACTGCAAACAGCCTCAAGTTTGTAATTTACTTACGTATCGTCACCTTTTTCCCAACATTTTTTACACCAACTTCTGAACTTTTTGTCTGTGTAAAATCTTTATGAGAGACAATATATATAGGGGATAAAATGCTTTATTGAAAAGATTATTGATTTTTTTTTTTTTCAGCCAAGCTGCTTGTGCAGCAGCTCCAGGCTGCTCTGCCAGCAGGGAGATCTAAATTTGAGAGGGGCTGGGGCAGCCAGGTGGGAGACAAGCCCATGTGGGCACATCAGTCCCAGGGAATGTGTGCCTGGCACACAGTGACAGGGCCACCAAGCCAAGAGGGGACAACAAAGGTTTGCAAAGCCGAAGCCACACTGCAAAAGGGAGACGGAGGACTGCACAGCTCGGGCACAGGGAAGAGGGTTCCACATCTCTCAAGACTGGTCATTAAATTCTACAATGGCTGCACACTGTGCTGTAGAGCCACCTAAGCAACACCAGACACGCTTTAGTCCTGCTTCAGCGTGCTTCCTCCCAAATCCACACTGCCCCAACACTCGGACCAAGCCCAGAGCCAGGGCAGCTGCTCTTGTCCCACACATCCCATGGTGGAAGTGGGGAGCAGTGACTGGCAGCTCCCCATAGCACTGCTGGGACTCATGTGTGCCTCGAAGATCAGAACAGCACTTCAGGAGCCTCAGTAAAACCTCGAGCAAATGGAAGCTGAGGGGTGGTTGCTCCTCCACAGCACCTTGCTCATACCCTTCTTTCTTTTTCCATTTTCCAATTTTTTAATTCAGCTACTTTCCTCCCTTTTTTCTACTCTCCACTTATTTTGGGGGAAAAAAAAACAACCAACAAACAACCTAAAAGCACAAATACCCTATGTCTTTGTTAGGCTGACAAAGGAACATCCTCATGGTGCAGCATATCCCACCACAGACAGCTGGACACCAGCTCCTGGGTCCTTCTCTGGTGCTCACAGAGCCATGGTCACTGCGGACACGGTCCGAGGCTTGCAGGGCACCGCGCATCTCGGCTGGAAACTGGGAGGGCTGCAGTAGCCCACACCATCCATTCTGATTCCGAGAATGCCGAATCCTTTATTACGAGCCAACCACTGAAATAAAACCAATCCCATTTTATTAAAAGCCCAAAGACACAATTAGATCTTGCAGATTATGCAAATGATGTGCAGCCCTCTGACTGTCGGCAGTTTGCCGCGCAGACCTCTGTGCCGCAGCGTTTGGGGAGCCCTGTCTGAACACCGGTTACAGACCCTCGGCCCCTCGCGTAGCTCTGGGGCCTGAAGCCCTGATAAATATTCTGCAAAACACGAACAGCCTATTTTCTCTTGCTCCTCTGACCTTTTCCCCAAGACGTTAGAATGTATTTTTATTTTTTTTTTGCCAGCTACTGTATGCTTATCCCCAGGGGTCAGGGACCTACAGGGCTCTATTAACTGTCACTGGGTTTTTTTTTCCCTGATGCCTGAGTTTACCCAGAGCTGAGCTAATGTACTGAAGAGAGTCTCGGCAGGGGCAGTAGACATCGTGTCACTGAGGGCATAAAGGCCAAGGAGCAGATGGAAAAACCTGGTGGTGAAACTTAATCAGCAAGTAAAGACCTGACACCAGACGGCATCGATTCGGAGGGACCCCACAAACTCTAGTGGGAACTGAAGTTGCTGCTTTCCCTCTCCCCCTCTGCTCTTTGGCCCCATCACCCAGCACTGGGGCAGGCAGAGGGGGGCCACTGCTCACCCGGGGTGGGGAGAGCCAGAGCACCCAGAGCAGCAGCCTTGCACCGAGCACCCGGCTTTGGGGTTGCTCACAGAGCTCAGGCACTCGTCTGGGGGATAAGTGCCTTCTCTCATTCTGTCCTCTATTTTCTCATTTTTGACTTTTATGGTTTTTCATTTACAAGTCTAATCAGGGAGAGGCAGCAGGATGGAATAGTGCAATCATTCACCATAGATTAACGATAGAGTCGATGGCCTACAAGTGTTTGCAGCATCCCCCAACGCAAGTGCCTTCAGCACCGAGCCAGGAGAGACTCCAGGAGGAGAAAGGACCTGCAGACACATCGCTATTGCTTGAAGACTTCAGCTCAACGCACCTGCCTTCCAAATGGACCAGCATCTCTCCCAGGAGCTCCCTTTGCAGGCAGTGTCCTGGCCAGACAGTGAAGGCAACCGAAGCATCTCAGATCATCTCTTTTGGAACAACTTTAAATGCCACCACCACCACTATGGCTGCAGCTCACTGGGGTTGCCACTAAACCAGAGCCCCCCAGGTCTTGTAGCACCCTGTCACCACGAGCACAGCTTCCAAGCTGGGTGTGTTTATACAGGTGGTCTCAGGACAGCTCTTCACAGCTCTACAACCACACAACCCAGGTTTTAATCTCCAAACCCATTTTTTTCCCCCACAGGAAAGAAATAATCTGTTTTAATCACATTGATAAGAGCACAAATATCTGCCAGCTAAATCCTGAGGAACATAACACCCAGGTGAGGTGTTTAATTCCAACCCACCGCAAAAGTAATTAAGGGCACAATTCAGCAAACTGCTAAAAACCTGGGTCTTGTTTTGTTTTTATTTTAAGCACTTGCACAAGCACTGTATTGATTCAAGACTTAAGGCTGCGTATCATCCCTCCGTGCGGGGCTGGCACAGCCGACATGACACGTGGCCACGAAGCCCAGAACATCAGGACGAGCCCCCCGGCAAAGCATCGCGCTGGTCCTGAGCCCCGGTGCCCTGGGCTGTGCCATCCCCCTGAGTCATCCCACCCTGCTCTTGACACAAAGTGGCTTGCAAAGCCTAACAGGCTAAACCTGTTTTTTTTTTTAAAAGCAGGCTAAAGTTAAAAATAGTTGACATTTTGGAAGTGACTGCAAGGTAGAACTCAAGCTTCCACCAGCGATTGGAAAGTACACCGAAAACAGATCGTACAAAATGTGACTGCTGCTAAAGACCACAGCTAGAAAAAAGATGTCACATTTTATAACTGCTGTATACCTAATAAAATACAATAGATTTACTATCAGCTGAAGAATAGATTGGTAAACACTGTAAATTAAATCCTGTGATGAAGTTTATTAAACTTCAAGGCAGTGTTTACCGAGATGGAAGGCTAGAAGTTATGGGAAATTCTGAGCCTGCCACCTTCGTTTCCTTTCCCCTTGTTATTTTAAACTGTTGTTACCCAAAAAGGTGCAGGCAGTGGTACCTGGATATATCCAGACATGTCAGCTTCGTGATGCAACTCACTACGCCTGGCCCATAATTTACCAGCTTTAACCCTCCTGTGAAATGACATCTATATAAATATTGTTAATAGCACTAACATAATGTTAAGTCAGGTTTTACTGGACTCCCTCATACACCCTTTGGATTTATTAGCTAAAGGATTTGAAGTAAATTTTTATTAGCCCAAGTTAAACCCAGCTACCACGGGCATGGCAGTTGGGCTTCCTTTCCACCCATCCTTCTCTTTTATCTGAGCTTGGGACCCCTTTTCTCAGCCCAGTGCTTCCTCCCTCAGACCAACATGTCCTCGGATAAATCTTACGGAATGAAATATTTATTAATTTTCCTAACCAATGTTGATCTCATAAATTACCAGGACTTTTTCATGAAATGGTTATTAACATCCATGGCTGTATGTTAATGGCTTATTGACCAAATATGGGATAATTAGACCCTAGGAGCACCGGCCACTGTGATCTATGAGAAGCAAATTTGGCCCTTATTACACCAATGACCTATTTAATATCTACTGATGAATTTAAGGTAGAATCATAGGCAGAATTTGTTTCAAGGAGCTGCCCTCCAATTAATGAGGAGAAAGATTCTTATATAAAAATCTATCGATCCATAAAAAAAATATTTAAAAAATCATTGTTTGTAACTGATGATTAATTGGTTAAATAAGCATTAGACTGGGATGCACCAAGAAAACACTGGTAACCAGATATTTCCTGGGATTAACAAAACAATGAGTCTGTTTGACTAGAGGGCCCTGCCTTCTTTCCCAGCTCCAAAGGATTTAGGTCGTAATTTATACTGTGAAGATTTATACTACTATTTTTAAAGAATTTAAACATTTATCCATGCTGCAGTTGCAGGAAGAACAGTTCAGACCTGCTGCAAAAAGCAAGCTGTGTTTGGTTTAAGTTCCTAAGCATGCTGTAATTGGAAATGGGAGAGTTAGCATTCCGCATGCTGCTCAAGGAGACCCTTTCCTCTGGCATCTCATGGTATTTAAAATCAAATTAAAGATAAAATAAAAGGAATCAAAGCGAAGCCAGAGAGGAAGGAATACAATTTGTTTGAAGTACTTGAGCTATAGCCTCATTGGAGGCAGGATGCACAAGTCTGAATGCAGTTTAAAAATCAAGCTGAGGGGTTTTGTGAATATAAAAAACAAAATCCCTCAGCTGATTCAGCAAACTAATGGGCACACTGGTCCTTTGACTCAGAAAGGCTTCTCTAGAATGGATTTACTTGGAATTGTTACAGACACATCTCAACCCATGGAGAGGACTGATTTGATGAATTCCTCATTGCTTCGGATGCAAAGAAATGCTGTTTGAGTAACGGGACCTGTTTGCGTGGGAGCTGGTGGCTCGTGGGTGTTGTACCTCCCTGGGTGCTCCCAGACAGGCTCCCCTTCCACCCCTCACTGCTCAGCCCAGCTCCTGAAGCCTGGCTCCATCACTTACCCAGTGTCACAAATGAGGAGAGACTGGTTTGGCAGGTCATGGCTGAGATCCTGTAACATAACTGACGAGGGAGAGGAAACCATTTATTGCCCCAAGTAAATGCTCTAGTTCCAAATATCAGGCAGCTACCACTCTTATCCCACTCACTACAACTTTTAGGTTGTGTGCAACTGCTAACAGTGACTTTAAACTCTTTCTCCCTGCCAGATTCAGCTTCTTTGTAGGAAGGGGTAAGCCCAAGAAGGGATTAACCAATTGCTGCAAACAGAAGCCCTGCAAATGCTCACAATTCAGACCTTGCCAAAGCTCCAGGACACCACAACAAGTAATTTTAACCTCCACTGCATTTAAAAATAAATAAATAAAAAATAGTCTTCCACAGCAGTTCCTCCATCAAGGCTGCACAAAGCAGAGCTTTCTGGGGTCAGGACAGGCTGGAGCTCCCGGCCGAGGCTGGGCTGAGCGCAGCGTGCCTGTGCCTGCTGGGGCATGGAAGCCCTGCAGACCCCCCGCCAGCAGCCCCCTGTGCTTGGACACACAGGTTCCTGCAGCAGCACATCACTGCAGATAAAGTAAATCCAGGAATAAATACAGAGCGCAGGAGTAGACTGCACGGAGTAATTCACAATAGCTATTGTACCTCCAATTCACTGTAGGAGAGATTGCCTGGAGGTAGAGAGTGAAAATGTTACAAGGTGAAATAAGAAGGAAGTTTCCCTAACTGAGCCGAGGACAAGCTTTATAGGCTAATGAAGGGACAGATAAGAGAAAAATACCACAAGAGATAAACAGGAAGAATTAATGTATGAAAAATTAAAGCCAGCAGATTAAAACCCAGAAAGCTACCAGCACTCCCTTTGCTTGCATGTTATTCCCTAATTACAGAGAACCCAGGGGCTGCAGTCAGGCACACAGCTTTAAGTATTTTCATACCTTTTTCCTGCTCCTTTTTCCTCTCTCAAGGAATCTACAAACAGCCATCACCAGAGATGGACAGACAGACAGGCAACACAGTCAGGACTCCAGGCGTTCCTGGCAGAGATGCCCACATGCATCATCCCAGCCCAGGAAAGCTGAGGCTGCAGTGGCCACCAGCACTTGCTGTTCTTCCTCCATCCACCTCTTCCTCAGCTGCACCAGGAGCAGAACCAGCCCCTGCTTGGCTGAAGGGCTTTTATCAGCTCCCCACCCTCCCTGATTGCTTGATGGCAGGCAGCTGAAGGGGGTACTCAGCAGGGTGGCTACTGCAGGACCAGGGATGATACTATCTGGGGAGGAGATGGCCTCTGAGTCCAGCACAGGTGAACCCAAAGCAGCAAGCATGAGGAGAGCCCAACCTGCAGTGGCTGCCCCACACCTGAGGGAAGGAGCTCAGTAAACTGGGGATGCACATGGGGGTGCAGAGTCACTGCTCGTTGCAGCTGAAATGCCTGAATGCACCCGAAAGCCTCACTGGGCACATTTACATCATCAGGTGTCTGGACACCTTGTGCTCTCAGCCTTCCCGTTGCTCTTCCCATACCCCATTTCAGCAAAGCTCCTTGTTGAAGAAGGAGACTCCCGTTTTTCCAAGGACAAAGTTGGTTGCGGAAGATGCCACATGCTCCAAGCCCCAGCACCCTGTTGCCAGCCCTGCACCAGTGGGGCTGAGTCCCCCCTTCCCTGCATTGCCGCCTTCTCCAGGGAGGGGACAGCTTCCTCCAGCAATGCTAAATCATGCTAACAGGGGCTGTGAGCCTTCCACTGCCGAGGACAGATGGACAATGCTGAAGCCCTGCTCCCCAGAGCAGAGTGAGGACATCCTGGGCCAGCCCCACAGCTCCGGTCCTCGCACCGGCCCAGCCGAGCATCCCCGTCCTGCTCCATTTCCTGCACAGAGTTTTATTACCAGCCAACAAGCACCTAGATTTAAAAATTAAACATAAAAAAAGAAAAGCAGCTTCCTCTCCAGTTTCTGTCGAGTTCAAAAGGAAAATGCTGTAGATCTTCCTGTTTTCTCACAAAAAGCGGTGTCACTTTTGAAATGGATCACCTGGCTGCGCCGGGCTCGGCGGCGGCAGAGAATTCCTCTCTCCCTGCCCATCCCCACCAGCCTGTGCTGTGCTGCCTCCCAATACCTCTCCCACCTGAAATCCCTCTTTCTTCTCCTGACAGGGTGTAAGAAAGAATAGGTGCAGATTTTAACCTCTGTAATAGACACTAAATCACATATATTTATTTTCCTCTGCGCTGGGAAAATGTCCCCGAGGAAGCATGTGAAATTTGGACTTTAAAAGCACCAATTTAGCTATTATGAGTTTTCTATGCTTTTTCTGTTCAGGGAATGTTTGGCTTGAAAACGGTATGTAGAAGAAATAAGATCAGCTCAACTGTTTTAAAGCTGATTGACACCTTGGGTTTTTTCCCTTGTAATCTAAAGCGAAAGAAAGAAAATATAAAGGGAACCAGACACTCATTTAAAAGAAATTATTTCCTTGCCTACAGTCCCTGATCAGTGCTGCCTGTGCAGGGAGAACGAGAGCTCATAAAAAGCCTTTCGTGGCTTCTTTTTCACATCGTTTCGGTTCAGGTTTTGGTGGCAGATGAACTGTATTTCATCAGAGTTTAGAGGAAATTCAAAGTGAAGTGAAGGAAGTTGCTGTAAATGAGGAAAAAAATTTCCCAACAAACCCTTTCATTCTAGCTTAACGTATCAGCCAAATCAGGAAACAGCTGTAGCAGAAATATTGTTTCTAATAATCGCAGAAAGCAGCCGAGACGCAGCTTTCGTTGGAACAGTGACCCCCAATGGCGAGAGCGACGTGGGCTGACGAGGATGAGGAGACCCGGCCACGGTGAAGGACCAGGGTCTTGCTGGAGCTCAGGCTGGGGCTGCCATGAGTCCCTTGGGGCCCATCACCTCCCTGTCCTCATGTCCACCTGCCCATCCCTTGCCCCGTCCCTCTCCCCAGCCTGTGGCATTGCCCACTGGCTCCTTCTGGGATGGCTCCATGTGGGGACACGTGGGCTGATGGCCACATGTCCTCTGGGGAACTGTCCTCTGCAGAGGCTCTGGTGGGCATGGAGCCCCCTGACACTTGGTGTCCGGCTTCCTCCAGATCTCCTGTTCCTGAGGAAATTTTGCTTGGACCTGGGAAGACACCCGGGGGGCTGAGCCCTGCGCGTGTGGCCGGCAGAGACGGGTCCCTCGGGGGGCAGATGGGTGGGTGCACCCGTGACAGCTCCCCACGGATGGAGAAGCCCCACAAAGTGGGTGTCAGGGTGTCCCTGTCCACTCCGCTGCCATCAGGAGGGCGAGGGGGGCCTGGTGGGCATGGGGGCCATGGTGGCTTATGGCCAGTGTGGAGTGCGTTCGGTGGCCCTGGGAATGGCCCTGGGGGCACAGGGGCTCTGCAGGAGACAGCCCCAACCTGGAGATCCCGGCCATGTCCAGAGGCCAGGTCCTTTGCTGATGGGTGGGGACACCCACCCCTGGGGGGCACAGAAACACCCTGTTGCTTCCCCAACCTGAAGCTCGAGTGGTGACACCGCCTCTTCCACTGCAGTGTCACAACATTGCGGTCACCTGGTTTGGGTGGACGAGGAGTGGGACATTTCCTGCTCATAACAAGAACGGGGGACGTGTTGTAACGGCTGCACCAAGGAGCCTCCACCGGCCGTTGAATTGTTTGGCTGCAGGACTGGAAGTGCCTGAGATGTTAGGTGCAAGATATTCCTTTTCTTTCTGGTCAGTACTCCTAGTCTTGTGGTTGAACGGTTTGTTTATCCTGACAGAATGTCACCCAGCTTGGCTTTGATTTTGCAAATCATCCACCTCCAGCTACGAATGCTCTCACTCCGAGATAGCCTGAACTTCCCTACAGCCGCGGGGCCTGGGATGATTTCCTGATGGTTAAGGGGAGATGAAAGGATTTTCTGCCCTTGTCCTTTTCCCTTGTTTTGAGAAGTAAACAATAAAGTTTAAGCCTTCCTACAGAAAATTGGTAAAAATGTGAGAAGACAGTAGAGACCAAATAATTATCCATAATCAATACAGTTAAAGTCAATGGACGCTGCGTGTCCTCCTCTAATAGACTTTGTTCTGGGTTGTACCTTAACAGTTTATTTAGAAAGATGAACTCTGGAAGGAATGGCTATTTGACTATGTAATCTTGTTAAACTCATAAATTCAGTTGGTCTGAAGTCTCTATCATGGAAGCCAGCTGGAACTAAATGTTTTGAGAGCTAAAAAATGCTTCATTGAAGAAAATTCTGAAATAATGGGACTAATAAGTTGCCAAGAGAACTGTTTACACGGGCCTAAGTGAAATTATCATAAGACAAGGGAAAAAACTTTTGACCCACATCTTAAATTCTTTCTTAGTCAAGTTATGCAGGCAAATAGATTGTATAATGGGACATATTTATAAAGTAAAGCTGATTAATGATGTCGGTGTCTTATACAACCTACGTCCAGCATTAAATCAGATTAATTTATAGGTGATTTTGTTGATGAGCACACACTGATGCTCCCATGGTGTGAATTTCAATAACTTGCTTTCCTCTTTGGAATCCATAATTCTATTATTTGAGACACTTCATTGTTATAGATAACACATTTTAAGTGATATTATTTATGCTGTTTCATCTTGTCACTTAGGTTCTTGCTCAAGTTCATTAATGTATTGTGCTCCTCTCTGTACAAGAGGGTGCAGTGAGAGCAATTGATTTTAAGTCCACATAATGACTGATGATATCACGCGTGTTTACCGCTTTGACACTGCAGACTAGATGCTAATGCTGCAGAGATAAACATGATGTCATTTTATGCAATTAAACACTTAATATACAGCAGGTAATGATTTGGCAAGCTTGGCACATGCAAGCAGTGGCTTTTAATCTTATTAACAGGGGTGGGATGACGCCACAAGTGATATACACATCCCCAGTCTGTACCAATAAAAACATCTTTTACGGGCTCGGGTCATTCTGCTGTGGTAGGATGAAGATACCTAAAATATGTCTCTAGCAGCTCATGAGCAGCTTTTATAGGATCCAGGAAGAGGTGACAGATTTGGACCAGCCTGAAGTGTTCCTTACATCCTTTGTCCTCCTCTCCCCACGCTGTCGTTGCAAGCAGAAAGGGTGGGTTGGTTACTGGCTGCTGCACTGCACCCAGAGGGTGATCCACAGCACACCGGTGTCCCACCGCCTTCCCTAAACCTCTGACCATCCTCATTGCTGGTCAGTGTCCATCTATGGGAGCTGCTTGATGACAGCAACGTCCACACTCTTGATTGAGGACTGAGTGTGTCCTGCTCTCCAGGGGAAAAACGTCTCAAAAATGCCCCTTAATCTGCCGGACCCGCTGTGGTCCTGCCCCTTCCCTGGAGCGGTGCAGCCTCTGCTCCTCTCTGTAGCTCATCACTCTCCCTCCTACTGCAAATGCCTTCAGTGGCCAGGAGCTGCTCAGTGTTTGCCTCAGCTCCACAGATGCAGCAGCAAATGGTCTCCTTCCACAATAGTCAATATTTCCCAGCTTTGACAGATTAGCCAGAGTAATCACAGATTTTATGTGGCACAATTAACATATCTTTTCTTTATAGCTATTACACAGGAATTTGTCCGTGATAAGCAAGGTCAAGCTGTGCACCAAGTCAGCACCATCCTTTAGGGCAGGTCCCAGACTCGCACCACTGCCGGGCAGGAGATGTTGGCAGGCAGCCATGCACCGAGTTGCTTCAGTAGCTCAAGAGCGAGTTGACTGCAGCACAATCTTCTTCAGCACTTGTAGAAGTGCCGCCTCTTCCCCGTGGTTGTGTAATTTGGAGGTGGCAGGCACAGATTTTAAGACCTGCTCATTGCATGACTGAAAAATTTGGAAATTCAGCAGTCAAGGAGGGAGTAGGCTGGGGACTGGGGAAGGTCCAAGGCCCCACCACAACCGTCACTCCATGGCTGGGACTTGGGTTGACTAGTACATGACAACATGGAGCAAAGCTCCAGGAACACAGAGGACAAGATTTCCAAAGCCGTCCCCAGATGTTGAAATAAAAAACTTGGCTTTGTAAAGGGCATGAAACAACACAGTCATTCTGGCCAAATTTCTGGAGTCTCATCATTTTTGGGGGAAATGCTTGTAGCTGGAGATGGTCCAGCTGAAGGTGGAGATGAAGGAGCCAAGCAAGCTGGAACTCACTGGACAGCCCCCATTTTATTAAGCCCCTGTGCAGCTTGGTCTCTGTGGGCTCTGTCCCCCCTCTCCCTCCTGCCAGAACTGCAGTTGCTCTCCCAAGCTGCCCTTTCTGACAGATCTCTCAGTCCCACTGACCTCTGTCATGGCTTGTCCCCTTTCCCACTTCCCTGGAATCAATTACCTGCTCTGCACTGCTCCATATTCATCAGGGCTCCAGCCATTTGACCTGCAGCCCCTGCTCCTTCCCCAGCCAGAGTGCAGCTTCCAGCCTTTGTGGAGGAACGGCTCTGTCTTCGCTTATCAAGCACACCTTGGTGGGGAGAGGATGCTCCTGGAGAAGGAGTGAAGGGAGCTGGGTGTATCAGGAGCACCTGAGTGAAGGACCATAGCTGGGTTTCACTGCCCACACCTGGAGCAGGGCCATCCTTGCCCCAGCAGCTCCCGGTGCTCTGTGGTGGCCTCGGGAGCCCCCGGTGTCACATCAGCCCAGAGGTGGCCTGGGGACAGGGCTGTACCTGGATGTGGACCAAGTTAACTGTGGCTGACCCTGCATGGCAGGAAGTGCACAGCACCTCAATGAGGCTTTCCCCACTTTTGATTTCACAGGCTGGAGCGATCCCTGGGCCCCAAGATTAACCCCAGCAGCTGCCACTGAGAGCGTCAGGCTTTGTGCTTCATTTACTCTCCAATAAAACAATATCTGTGTGACAGGGGATGTGGATCCATCAGTAATTCAGCAGAAGCTGCTGCAAAGCTCCCCTTGCACAGCACGGTGCAGCCCGTGCTCGCCGGTCTGGTCCCTTCCAGCCTCTGCCACACGAGGTTGGACCCTTTGTTTCTCTTTTAGGTTCCCTTTCCAAACAATGGCACCAGGGCTCACGTTGGGATTTCATTTTGTCTTCTTCCCAAAGTCTTTGGGACACGCCTGGGTTAATATTATAGTTTATCAACAATCGGTGCTGGAGAAATAGGCTCTCTTTGGGTGATATTTAATGAGCTTGGAAATGGGAATATGGCTGTGCTGTGGTAGGAGAAAGGAATGAGAATTTTAATGAGGGTTTATGTTTAATAAAAGGTTAATAAATTTTAATTAAATTAAACCAATAAAGTTCAATATTTGCTTAGCATATCAAAGTTCTGTTTGGCACGGCGGTGTGTGAAATGCGAGCTCACACTCTGCTAACACAGGGGTCTGCCTCCTGCTCCTATCGGCATCGCCAGCCCCGGCACAGCAGGTACGGAAAAAACCTCTGGTTATGGGAAGGAACGACAGGAGATGTGGGAATTTTGGCATTTTTGCAGATGGGTCATCACCAGAGGTACCAACGGCCCCTCCCTGGCTCACAGTTTGCTGGCAGCTGATGCTCAACTGCCTGCGATGTGCCAGCGCGATCCAGTGGCACACAGAGCACCGCGCGGCTCCTGGCCTAAAGCTTTCCCATGGGAGACAACTTCCAGGCTGGGGAAAGTGTTGGCTGCTCGTCTGCTCCCTTGGAAACCCCAGGGGGTTTCCTATTTAACAAACATTTCTTTAGTTTCATGTTAAAAAAAAACCCCAAAACGAGAGCTCTCTAAATTCTAAAAGCCTATTTCAAGACAAATTTTAAGGAAAATTGGAAATAAATCCCATTTAGTTGTGAATGTGGTTGATGGAAACCAGTCTGACACAGGGACAACCTCAGCCCCGTAGCCCCGTGGCAGCTCTCGGCAGCGGCTGGCACTGACCCGCACGGGGCTCTCGGGAGAGCTGCAGAGCACCGAGCTGCAAGTGGAAGCGAACAGCTGGCACGAAACACGGCTTAATTGGTGATAGGGGCTGGGGCCAGATGTGGTGTGTGCTCCCTGCGCTGGGTCATGGCTAATCAGCCCAGGAAGGAAGGACGGACAGGCTGAGGCAGCTCCCACTGGGCAGGAGCCAGAGCCTGGCACAGCCTTGTGCGGGCGGGATGAACAGCTGGTGCAGCATGGAACGGCACGGAACGGCATGGCGCAGCATGGAACACAGCATGGAACGGCATGGCACAGCACGGAACGGCATGGCACAGCATGGAACACAGCATGGAACGGCATGGCACAGCACAGAATGGCATGGCACAGTATGGAACGGCATGGCCCAGCACGGAACAGCATGGCACAGCATGGAACACAGCACGGAACAGCATGGCACAGCATGGAATGGCATGGAATGGCATGGCACAGCACCGTGGGCAGTGGCACTCATGGCTGTTGCTGGCACTGGTGACAATGGGAGCAGCATCGGGGCTGTGACGGGCTCTCACCTTCCACAGGGGCTGTCAGAGCTCCCACCCCAGCACGCAGCACCCCTGCTCCCCATTCCCTGCTCCCCATTCCCTGCCCTGGGCAACACACACTGGCACAAAACATGAACCCCAGTGGATTCACGAGGAAGGGAAGAGCTCCGGGTTTATGTTATGAGGAGAAAGCCCCAGCCTTGTGCCAGCTGCTAGTGCCGCCCCGGGAGCCCCGCTCAGCTCAGCCCCTCCACTGAGTCCAGAGGAGAATTTGGGCTTCAACTCGTGGGGCCACCACCCTGTCCCAGCACGGCGAGGACGTTGTCCAGCACGGCGAGGACGGGGGCAGGCGAGGAAATTGTTAAGAAATGTGATGCAGAGACTTCATGGGCAATCAGTGTATTTCTTCGAAAAGAACCGGAGGAATATTTGGATTATTACATTTATTAGAGTGCTCAGCAAGTGCGTTACACCCGCGTGACACAGAAATGTGATGGTTTCAGATGTCATTAGGCAGCCCCAGGCAGTTGTGCTTCATCCCAGCCACAATCGAGCAGGGTCTCTGCCGTGATTCCTTAATGGTCATTTTTGCATCAGTAGTAATGAACGTGCCGAGTGTGGGTGTTACATCCCTTACCCCTCACCCAGCGCCGAGGCCGCTGTGCCGGAGCTCCCGGGCTCCGGGCACAGCTGGCAGAGGCAGCAGCCCCTTCACTCTGGGGTGCCGGACCCTGAAGGAGAATGGCAACGAAGGGGAAGGAGCTCTGGGCACCCAGAGAGCGACGGGGTGGAGAGGAACAATAATTGCTCTTTTTTTATTTTTTTTTTTAAATTTACCAGTGTCAAAACCAATCTGAGCGGCGGATGCATATATTTAAATTAAAAGTAATTAAAAATGTGCTGCCAGAAAAATGCATGATGGATTCAATGTAAGAAAATGAAGTAATAAAATACTTTATGGATTAACTCATATCAGACTGTTTTGCAAATTTATTTTTCATTATGATACATCCATATCAGATAATGTCGGAATTTATTATGCTGCCTTCAGGCAGGCAGCGTCTGAAACCTTGGCAGCCCCATTTGGGTCCCGGTGGCTGGTGAGCAAGGTTTCTGTCATCATTTCTTAGTGGTCACTTCACCTCAGTAATAATGAACGAGTCAAGCAGGGCTGTTATTTTCTTTAATCTCTTTCCTCATATTAAAAAAAATACAGCCAGCCACATCATTATTGCAGCAGGCCCAGAGGACTATTTCCAGGTCATTACTCCAGTTCGTCTGAGCGTCTCAAGGTCCTAAAGGGTTTGGGGTTATATGCAATAAGGCGTTCGTCGACAACATTTCCCTTGAGCCCTAGGTGTTAATGAGAAAGATTTTCCATGTGGCTGTTAACACTGCGTGGTGTAAAAAGTCACAAAGAAAATGGGATTTCCTGCTTCAGCTTTTCTGTCTCATTGTGGATCTTTTTGTTTGCATACTGCAGGAGGATATTTACCTCTCTAATTGCTTGAATTCACATGGTTATTTTTCTAGAGGGAGAATCTTAACCGTGTGCAGGGTAGATTTCCATGAGCCAACTTTGGAATTTTCTACTTTATTCACTTTCAATTGTCCCCATATTGTTCTGATGGAATTTTTTTTCCCCTTTGTGAACCAAAGAAATGTCAAATTGCAAACCTACAACAAGGCTAATTCCACCAAAAATTCAAATTTTTTGCCTAAGACAGAGACCTGACGTAATAAGAAGCATTTGAATGTTCTAGCAGGGTTATAGATTGCGGTTTGGTGCCTCCACGCTGCGTCTCATGGGACAGCCTGGTAAAGCAATTACACAGCTGGAATGTGCTGCAGAAAAACCTGGAGACTAAATAAGGCTGAGTCCTGGAACAGGGGCAGAGGGACGGCCACACTGTGTCCGAGGACATCACTGTCACCTCAGGGCTGTGCAAACCAGCGCTGCCTTGGTACATCCCCTGCTGATGGGGAAGGGCTCCCTGTGCCCATGGGGCTGGCGTGGTCCCCACCCTGGGCATCTCCCCACCCTGGGCACCTCCCCAGCCCAGGCATCTCCCCACCTTGAGCATCTCCCCACCCTGGGCATCTCCCCACCTTGAGCATCTCCCCAGCCCAGGCATCTCCCCACCCTGGGCACCTCCCCAGCCCCTACTTGTGTGAACCAGTCAGGGCAGTTCGACACTCAGAGGCTTAAACTTTCCAGTCTAACTTTAGATGAGTATTTTTGTCTGCTCAGCATCTTCAGCTATTTACCAAACCAGAGCCCACTATGCTTGTGTTGTGCTTTTAGAGCTGCTATGAATTTCCAAATGTGTAAAAATGACAGAATATTAACAAAAGCATTGATTTTCCTATTTATTTTTATGCATTTTATTAACTAAAACACTTTAAAGTGTAACCGCTGTGTATTAAATGTCCTCTGCAACGTTGGATATGAATCTCAAACAGTAAAACAAATTGAATTCTTTATAAAGCAGAAATTTAGAAAAAAAAAATCACAATTAGAAATGCTGCCTGTGCTGCCAGGCAAGCTCTGCAAAGCACTGCTCCTGTGGACAGCGGGCCGGCTGCGCTTTCCTGGGCAGGATTCTGCTGAAGCTTCCCCCTCACAGGTTCTTTACAGAACAAGTGGGTAATGCACTGAGAGCCGTACAGATAATTGGGGGAATTCATGGCTGAGGACAGGCTTGGAGCAAAGATACAGTTATGTTAACAATTTTTAGAACTACTTACTCAAAAAAAACCCCCTGAGCTGCTTTGTACTCCAGACCAGAGGCATGAAATTGTCTCACCTTGTCCTCAGAAAGGACATTTCACAGATCCTTTGAAAATCGACCGCAGTTTAGTGGCCGCACTGCTTCGAGGCTCTGTCTGCTGATACGCGAGTGAATTTTGCCATGAAACTAATTCCAACGCTGGAGAGATTTTGGTGTACGTAGGCACGCTCCCATCCCACGGATCTCACAGCCATTTTATCATTCCTTTTTTAAAATCCTTTGGAATAGCAATATAATTTGAATGCAATTGAGTGGGGCCCCTGCTTGGAACATGTGCAAGGCTATAGAGACGCAAAGTGTTCTGGGAGGGGAAAAAAAAAGCATCTTAATCCAGGTACTGGGAGATACTGAAAAAGCACCAACTTTCCCCGTAACCTCTTCTTTTAAAGCTGTGCAACTGCATAAATCCAATTATTAGCAAAACTTAGATGAGTGCAGAGGCATAAAAATACCTTGGCTCCCGATGGGGATGATATTAGCACGTCACTGGTAGTGATACCGTGCAGGGGAGTTTCATTTGTGTTTGTGAAGCACTTGCATCGTATTGCTGAGCACCAGGAAAAAGCTGAGAGGAAATGCGTGATCCTGCCTTCAGTGCCAAGTTTGGGGTCACCCATTGCCTGCTGGCTGAAAAGAAAATATTTGTCCAGGTACAGAGCTGCTGAGCAGGAGCTCTGGGAGCACCGGGTGAGGATCTGGTTTGATGGTGCTTCAAAAAACCCCAGGTTACGCGACCACGTCGCTATGACTGCATGTGACATGTGGGAAGTGGGGACCTGGGGATGGACGAGCAGCCTGGACTCTGGGGTTGCAGAACTTTAAAACGCTCTGGATTTGGTAAATGAAGTGACAGAGGCTTTTCCAGAGGGAACATTCAGATTCCAGCCAAAGTCACTGATGTCCACACAGGTTCCGGCTTCGCCTCTGCTGCAGTCGGAGCAGAGCAGAGCAGCTCCAAAGCAAGACCCTACACGTGCACGTGTGTGGCAGAGAAATCCATCTCTGGCCGTAACGAGCTGGTGGTGGGTAACCTCCACCCACACCTGCGCCTTCAATCTGTGTCACGGTGCAAAGCTCATTAACAGCGGCTCTGCGGGGCGAGCTGGGCGCACGGTGTAAAGCAGGGAGAGGACCATGAGCTGGAATACAAAATCTATATATAGATCCCTGGACCTTCCCGGCTCCGAGCAGGCTGTGGAGCAGCTATTTCGGGAGGAGGAGGTGAGCAGAGAGCCTGCCCGGGCGAGGAGAGCGCCAGCCCGGCAGCCGGGGCCCAGGTAGGCTCGTTAACGTGCCTGGCCTTTTCAGGGAAGATTTAGAAGGACTCTGTAATCTGCAAATTCTAAAGAGCTGACGGAGACAGTTATTAAGGGTTGGTAGGCACTGGCTGCTCGCTGTGTTATTAAAGTGCTAAAAGATGATGTCTCTGATAGCTGTGTGCTTACAGTGTCCTTCGTGACCACTTCCACAGGGACAGCGACAAGGAGAAAGGCAGAGGATCGATAAAAGGATATTACCACTGGGCCAATCCCAATAATAAGAGAGGTGATATATACACACCATTTAAATTGTCCAACACATTTAATGTTCATTAACACTCATTTTCACAGTGCTGGTGTTTAACATATTATTGCAATGAAATTAATAAAAAATACCCCACAGGAAATATAATTTAACTGTTTATATACTCACCTTTTGATTGCCAATTTCCTGCCGAGCTCTGCTCCCGCATCAGCATTTGCAGGAAACAGCAGCCGAGGGACCCGGTGGCTGGGGAGGGTCCCCGAGCCCCGCACCCGGCAGGCTGGGCAGGGCACAGACCCACCAGACCCACCAGAAACATCACCCAGAGTGAGTCCTGGGTGACCAGGGGAAGGGGCCAGGGTGCTGGCAGCAGCTGGGTTCCCCTTGTGTCCTTTTTCCTTCTTTTATACTTCCCTCCTGTCTCAGAATTTTCCTTTCTTCTTAAGAACTTCCACAGGATCAGGTGGATGAATGTTCATTATCCTCCTGAAAAATCTCAGCCTGAATTTGTTTCAGTGTATGGGCATTTTTTACTTAACGGGGGAAAAAAATAAACATGCGATAGTTTTGTTATTATGCAGTAATTACTGGGGAATTACGTATTTATTTATCTCTGATGAAGCACATGGAAATTGTATTTGGCCACAGTGTGTAAATTGTGCTATAATTACTGCAAAATTTATAGTTTTTATACTTCCAACAAGTTAGCTTTTAAATCACACATCCCACATGTAAATACTTTAAAATTATTCAGTAATTACTTATTTACATTGTAATTAAAATAAGTAATTAGCATACATTTACAGAGGATTTACATACTTATTTGTGAAAATAGTTCCTTGTCAGATGCAAAAGAAATCTTTAGCTGATCATAAAAAAATAAATTAAAAAAATAGAAGATATGTGTGTGTTGAGAAGGGGATTTTGTAGCTGGATTCACCACCCCGTGCCCACCTGGCTTGACAGAGCAAGGACCCGGTGGTGGCCAAGGGGCCACTGGAGCCACCAGCACTGACCAAGGGGCAGGGAGGTGGCACCCAGCCCGTCCTGGCAGCCCCATCTCACCGTGTCCCCATGGCCCTGGATGATCTGCAGAGCAAGAAATATCAGTGCAAGCTTGAAATCCTCATTAAGGAACAAGCGTTGTGCAAGCGATGGCAGCAAAGGTGGCTTGTCACATGCCTGTGCCCTGCCAGAGGGCTGGCACAACCTTCTGCTCCTGGAGATGGCTGGCGTTGCTCCGAGGCAGCACTTGTGTCCTTAGAAAGTGTGTTGGTGTGGAGGAGAGCAGACTTGGGAGCCAAAAGTGTCTCTTTAAAAAGCCAGGCAGGTGGAGAGGGCTCGGCGTGCAGGGCTGGCAAAGCATCCGCTGACCGTCTTCAGGGCTGGGTAGCTCCCGTGTATGTATTTGTAGCTAAACAAGACAAATCTGGCTGATGATTGTGTCTAACGAGGAAGAATGATTGAAGGGCCGTGCCCTCGTCGGTACAGATAACATAAATGATGATTGGTTTGAGGCAGGAACTCCCAGGCCAAGGCGCCAGCACAGCCAGAGTAGTGTGCGCTGGCGCAGCCGCCCGCAGAGGGGACCCTGGGGTGACTGTCCCCCTGCCCCTAAACAAGACAAATCTGGCTGATGATTGTGTCTAACGAGGAAGAATGATTGAAGGGCCGTGCCCTCGTCGGTACAGATAACATAAATGATGATTGGTTTGAGGCAGGAACTCCCAGGCCAAGGCGCCAGCACAGCCAGAGTAGTGTGCGCTGGCGCAGCCGCCCGCAGAGGGGACCCTGGGGTGACTGTCCCCCTGCCCAGGGGCAGGACGATGCCCATGGCACAGCCCCCTGAGCCAAACACCCACCTGAGCAAGTACTCCTTACCACACAGCATTAGTAAAGGGTTTTTTTTCTTACAGATTTGCACCCACTGTGGGCTTTCCACCGGAAAAACGTCAATCCCCAAGGAAACTTTTCCATCAGGTGGAGCATCTCGAAGAGTTTGGGCTGGTGTGCGTCTGGGCTCTGGTGTCTCATACGTGCTGCTCCTGACACAGGCACGGCAGGACAGTGCATTTTCCTGGGCCAGGAGCAGCTTGCAGGCAGACAGCGAGGAGCACGGTGGTGCTAGCAGAGATGTTCCCACTGCAACCAAGCTCACACATCTCCACAGGTTCTTCTTGGTCCTTCTCAGCTTGGGACCAAGGTGACAGTGGGCCAAGCAACACGCAGATGCAGAGCAAGCACAGCTTTGTCAGGCAGCGGTGAGCGCGGCCACGTTCCTGGTGATGTCCAGGGCTCATGCTGGGGTCTCATGAGCTTGGCAGTGGATTTGCACCCTCACATGCCAGCCTGTTCTCTGGCTTCTGCTCCCTGCCTTCGTGTGCTCTGCTTTCCCAGACTTGCCATTGTGTTGGCGTGTTTCTGCCACCACTCTTGTCTTTATTAAAAAAGTGCATTTCTGTACCTGGTGAGTGCTGGTGGGAAGAGTTGGGAACCTTACAGGCATCCAAAAGCAAGGTATTTTTCAGGAAATGAAGGGTTCCAGTGGGCAGACTAATCATGCTCATTAACGAGCAGGACCTCGTTGCTGGAATTGCATGAGCCACGTTCAGCCAGCTCAGAAATCCCTTCCTGGTGAGACAATGCAAGGTGTGCACAAAGG
This sequence comes from Antrostomus carolinensis, assembly GCF_000700745.2. Taxonomy (NCBI): domain Eukaryota; kingdom Metazoa; phylum Chordata; class Aves; order Caprimulgiformes; family Caprimulgidae; genus Antrostomus; species Antrostomus carolinensis. Next base: position 979 of record NW_010301378.1, on the reverse strand, counting down.
GAAGGGAGTCTCGGCAGCAGAGCCTCCGCTGTGGAACCGCACTCCCTCCCCAGAGCCCTTTGGCTGGGCCGTTATCACATGTGCTGTATTATTGGATTTCTCCAAAGTCTCCCTTTATCCTTATTAATGCTGCGAATGTTGTAGCAAGGAGTGATATGATCTAACATTGGATAAAATCACAATTTGTCCTTCTTCTTGGTGTAAATGTAACAGGGCTTAACTGTACAAACAAATAAGCCTAAATAGAAACATTTGTGATGATAAATGGGCAAGGAGAGCGCTCTCTGCAAGGTGAGAGATGACAGTGCCTGTGAACAGAATGGAGAATCTCGCTGCTTCAGGGTCACTCTCAGGCAGCCTCAAGGTCAGCTCTGCCTCCTCCTCCTCCTCCTCCTCCCCACAGGGATGGCAGTCATCCCTACACCTCTCAGTCCTCGGCACAGCTTCGGGCTCCTCTGGCTGCAGCAGGCTCCTGGGTGTACCAGGCTGTGCCAGCTTCGGGATGTGGTTCAGCTCTGGCAGCTGTTCAGC
>NW_010301378.1:0-428 GCF_000700745.2 Antrostomus carolinensis | reverse complement strand
AGGTGGAGGGACCAACACATTCCCCATCGAGAGGATGGAGCATCCCCAGGAGAGGAAAGAGCACTCGACGGCATTGCTGACCCGTTACCGCGTGGTTTGCGTTGCTGGATTGGCACATGGCGTAAAACATTTCCCTTTTTTTAACTTCTTGTGTCCCGTGATGAGCAAATAGCAGAGTCTGGCGTCGTGAGGAGCAGCTGCTCCCCGTGTGGTGTGACGAGCTGTCCAGGGAAACCATCCTGCACCCCGTCTGCCCACCGCCCTCGGGGGCACCGGATGCAAAGAAAACAAATAAAAACAGCTCACGTCCCCGGATTTGCTCAGCCAACGTGATGCCGGTGCTGACCCTGCACGTGTGGCCGGAGGGGAAAGCTGTGGGGAGGCCCGTGGGGATGGCGGGGGCAGGAGGGTGTTGTGCTGTGGGACCC
>NW_010301377.1:4154-8388 GCF_000700745.2 Antrostomus carolinensis | reverse complement strand
AGCAAAGGGGCCTGGGGCTCTAACACCGGCATTTTCCTCCCATCGGGCTCCCAAGGACTTGTAAAATCCCCCAGACAGGCAGGGGGCACTGGGAATCGCAGCTCTCATCACCTCCAAGTGCTGAGGAGCTGGTTGGATTTCTGTGTTTTCAGGTTTGGGAGATGTGACTGAGGCAGGCAGCGTGCCACAGAAGTTCTCCGAAAGGGCAACAAAAGCATCACGAGCTGTGTTCAGAATACAATGTGACCCGCAGAAAGGCCTTACTTTGACTGGCTGGATGAACAGCAACAACAAATTTGGTGGAATTTGCATGAATTAGGATTATCTGCATGAATAAAGGTTGTCAGGTTCATGCCCTAAATCCTCAGAATTTGTCAGCTATCCACACCCACAATTTTATTGTCTGTTTACAGGTCACAGGGGTATTTGCAAAACACACTCAGTAAGTGTGCACACCAGTGCCTGCTCTTGAGATTAAAGCAGCCCACACTAAAACTTGCCAGCCAACCCTCATTTCTCCTACTGTCTTTCCGATGCAAGTGTGTTGCCTGTGACCCCCCCTCGGGGGGCAGGCGTGGGGTGGGGTGACACAGCTACAAAACCCCATGGCAGTGCCTGGCATGTCCACATGCGCTGCATCCCTGGAGCGTTCCCCCAGACGCTGCCGCTGCACAGAGCACGTGGGCTATTTTTGGACTCGCAAAAGCAGTTACTTGTCACACAGGAGACACCCACACTGCACGATCAGGGAGACTTTCTGCTTTGTTCCTTGTAAACTGCTTGGATTTTAGACTAAAACAGGAAGGAAACAAACAAAAACCCCACAAATCCCTACACTTTTGCATATTATGGGTGGAAATAGCAAAAGGTCTGCAAGAGAGTGGAGATGTGTCCCCCTCCCACACATTCTGCAGTGAGCTGCAACTCTAAAACCAAGAATCTCTGCTGCTTTCTACCTAGGGAACCTTAAAGGTGTCCCAGGTAAGAAATAAAACAGTCTTTGTTTCACAGATCATCTAAACCTCAGAGGAGAGGCAGCAATGACTCCCTACAGTCATGTGGAAGTCCATGTGTCAGCCTGAGCAGAGGGCGGATCTGACTCTTGGGTACCTGCCCCAACCCCACACTGTTTAGGGCAAAACAGAAGTTTGTGGCATCTGCAGTTGCTGGCAACAGCTCTGCCTTGTGTTCCTCAGCCCAGCCCCACTGCTTGCTCAGTATTTATCTACTTGACCTGCAGTTTTGGTCTCCTTCCAAGAAGGCTTCTAAACGTAGGTGAGGTAATAATTTTAACACATTAAACACTTCCAGAAGGGGAAGTGTGGAGTATTTCCAAGTTGATACAATAAGGACCAAATTAACAGAGAGGTGAAGACTTCTAATTTGTAAAGAAAAAAAATTTGTTAATCCTGATTCTTGAGCACAAAAGCTAAATACTCTGTAGGCAGTATCTCAGGTTCACCTGACTAATAACTGATAACAAAGCATGAATCCTGTTTGCCTTGAAGAATAAGACTGACTTTTCAGTTATTATTCCTGAAGGAGGGAAAAGAGAGAAAGAAAGAAAGAAAGAAGACTCCCATATATTTGCAGAACAGCCTGGTTCCTTAAGAAACCTTAAGGAGGAACCTCCTAGTGCCTTAAGAAACCTTAAAGGTTATATCTATGGCACCAAAAGCAGTTTTCTCCAGCTAGAGAAGCTCTACCTAACCAAAGCACTGTGGGAAAAATCTAGATTTGTTTTCACTTAAGCAGCAAGTCAGAACTAGGATGGTGTTAGACACATGTAGTCCAGCTGTTTTCCATTTACAATTATTGCTGACGGTACAAAAGCCAGCCATGCAGGCAACCCAAATGAAGCTGGGAGATGAATTGGAGGCCCACTTAAAACCAAACAAAAATATTTAAAGTAAATGTTAATTACACCTTAAAGATGAAAAAAAAAAAAAATCACATAAACTTATCAGTTTCATACCAAAACCAAGAGCAACTGATTTACTGAGAAGGTAGTACAATGTATTCAGGGTCAAGAGAACTGCATGTGGAATAGCAGAAAAATACAGTGTAACTCAACAATCCTTTGGAAATGTCCCACCTGAGATTACATTAATGCAGTAACTACACAGAGTTAAGCACAGCTTTTGAAGAGACTTAAAAGCACCTAATCTCAACCTTACCCTGAGGTGATAGCAGAGGTTAATTTACACAAGCAGTAAAATGGGAGTGGGGGGAAGGAAGTGGTTAGAGGTTATTAATACAAATGATCAAAGCACACACCAGGTCAACACAAGCTACTGTTTTCACCTCAATAAATGAAATCTAACCCAACTATAATGTAACTCTTGGGAAAACATCCATTGTAATAGTACAAAAGAATAGCAGTCATCTTCAGGACTAAATACTGAGCTCTTAAATTATAATTACACTTGATTATTGGATTCTCCTGATTCTAGGCTCACCCAGCATGTGCCTGACACCACTGCTATCTGAAACAAAGGCAAAACCAGAATGCCACACAAAATGAGAGAACAGATGAATGCTCACAAGTGCTGTATGGAATGCTCAATAAATGCAAAAGAACTCCATTATACATATTCAGGACAGGAGGGAGAGTATCTGTCCCTGGATCAGGTTTCTCCTACTGAAGTTCCTTGTACCGTGCAATGCATTTCCAAGTCAAATTATAAGACCTTTAATTTACCCAGCCTCAAGTACAGTAGTGAAGTCCCTCTTCATATCCTTCCAGGAATCTGTTAATATCACTTCCAGCACAGTCCTCTGGCTCTCCTATAGCAACATCCTCCCCCCAAAAGTTTGGTCCAAGATACTGGATCAAACCCTCAGCTGGAGGTAGATCCCATCTGCAGAGGCTGCACCTGTATATCGTTCCGTCACACATCTCCAGGATGCCCATCAACCATGTGGCATTTGCCAATAGTAGCCATGCCTCCACACCTTCACTCCTAAGGGCTTGGAATTGTGCCAGGATGACCAGTTTCACCTCACTTCAATGACATTTCATTTTCAGCTTATGAAATGCGTTCTACTACAGGCACTTTACCACAGGGCTGCCGACAGCAGGGACTGTCCGTGTAAGCATTACTGAGGACTCAAAGAGGCTGCAGAGGTTTATCAAGGGAAGGCTTACCAAGGAAGATTCAAGGGAAACCAGTCCTTTCATTCTAGACAGTTTAATCTTTTCAGAGGTTAAGGCTTTTGAAATGTCCTTCAACCACTCCACTGCTCTACTAGTACTCATCAAAACGATACTCTGGGTTTTGTTTCGACTAGCTGTTTCTTTGTTTCTTGCCCTAAAAGACAACTATAGGAAGGCTATGGTAATTACATTAGTCCTACCACTTCCAGACAACCCACAACCAGTATTTATCAGTCACTGCAAGCAGCTCGGCAATCTGAAATCAACAAATGAGTGGAGGAGCAATATGATTATTATATTTTCCACATTATCATTGATTAACACTAACGTAGGTGTTAACACAGGAGCCACTAGCAGAGTCTTTGGTTCTCAGCAAAAGAAAGGTTCTTCATTTAAACCTGAAGTACCCATGTAGCACAAGTACATTCTATTAAAGCACTGCTGTGCTCTCCCCTACATCCCATCTCAATGTGACTGAAGCTGTATGTATTTTATTTCCATGCATATATGTGGTTTGTAAACCAACTTGGACTCTACTAGATGAAAGACTCAATTTAAATACAACTCTGCTACAATACACTGAATCTCCACTAAACTTCTCTTTTAAGACCTCACTAAGTGGTGCCTGTTTTTTCGTTAATCCCACCCTTCTTTTCATCTGGGTGAGGGTTTTGATCCAAAGATAAAGGCAAAGAGATCATGCCTGTCAGAGGCACAGAGCAGAAAGCAGGGCTGAGCTGGAACAACAAATATGTATCTTTGGTTCTGCATCAGGCAGAACTTGGCATAACAGGGCTGTCTCAGCACCACTGCTAGCTATAATATGATCTTGTAAGGCATTAGGCTGGATAAGCTTGGGACGATAAACACTTCTGAGCTGTAGCGTGGAAAGCAGAGTTGTAGCAAAGCACACATGGGAAGGTAAAAGCTCCCTCTTTAAATGCTTACTGGGCTCGTAACATAAGATATTGCATATAGTCAGTTGGACGATAAATTATCCAATGCAAACTAATTAAATGAAAAAATTAAAAACTATTCTGCAGTGAATTAAACTCTAACACAAGAGACCCATCTGTG
>NW_010301377.1:0-4119 GCF_000700745.2 Antrostomus carolinensis | reverse complement strand
GAAATCACTAGAGATGTCCCAAGGCAGATCATGCTGCTTGTGAATCAAAGCCCTAGCTTAGGGCTTTTTTAAGTGTGCTGTTGTTGCTACCAGAAATCCTGAAGTAACGTTAGCAAGAACAGTCAAACAGTTAATTTGGAAAGCCTGTATTAATTTGTCTTGTATGATCCATTAGCATTGTCTCTGCTGAGATGGACTGATAGCCTGAATTATGGCAAGCCCTTTCTACTGCAGACTAGACCAAAGTCTGAAGATGGGGTGGTCACTGTCATTTATCTCATCAATGCAACGACTTTTAAGTAGAAAGTTAAACATGCACATAAATGCTTTCAGATACAAGGCAAACACGAAGTGTACACACAACCACCTCTTGTAACCCAACACTCTTCCTCTGGCCAAGTACGTGAACCGCAAGATATCGGTGCAAGTGAGTGTTATTTGCCTTGTAGCATTGGAACACGATGACACTGGAATACAAGAGCTCCACAAATATACCACACCTACAGAAAAAGTTGGTTACTGTACAAGTAGGTGAACAGCACAAGAACTGAACAAAACTGAAAAATTAAATACTACTTGAGCGGCCAAAACACACAAAAGCGTTATGCTTATGGTAACTGAGTGGTTTGAGAAACAAGTATTTGTATCCCTTCTCCTCTCCAAAGCTTTATTTACTTTCCAGTTTCTCAATCCCGATGCTTGCACCCATTGCTTAGGAGCTCTTATAAAGAGAAGCAAGCAAAAAGAAAACCAGCTGTAAAACAGTGATCAAGAAGATGGGAAACGCTGTTAACATCGGGTAACAGAAACCAATGTCACATCTGAAATGAGCTCAAGCTTATTCTTAGAGAGTGGCTGTCAAATGGGCTGCGTTCCATTAACGCTGCTTGCTACTCAACGGTCTCTTGAGCATTCATGACTTAAGACGTCAGCTACAGGTCTCTTACCTTTGGAGGCTTGAAAGGATACTCTGGTGTAAACGTGATGTCAAGGAAGAAAACACCTCCTTCATAGACTGAACCTGGAGGTCCTAGAATGGTTGATCTCCATTCATAGATGTTATCACCTTTGGGACCAGCGCTAAGAGATAAAAAAACCCACATAGTTTAGGAATATCAGCACAGTTCAAATAAATATGACCTCTTACATTCCTTAAGTATGATATGGAAGAAAGTTTTCAGTGTTACACTTCATACACCACCTGAAGTAAAGACAGGGATTAAAATTTGATTGATTGCTTCCAAAATCTCAGAGATCTTACCTGGACTTATCAGTGCTCCACACTGCTTAGCAAAGCTGAGAAACTAAGAGGTGGTGTATGGTTTTCAGCTTCTCTCTCCTGACATTTTTAAGAGCAGCACTGCCCAGAACTACTCCTAAACATGCTGCACCATCTCAACACAACAGAAAAGTTAAGCTTCAAAGAACAATTTCCTCCTGTATTTCAGAAATGGCTCTTCCAACTCAGCCTCAATAAAACTGTACCACATAAAACACGATACTAAATAAATTAAGGACTTGTGTTGATTTTATTCACCTTGTGGGTTCTTCAAAATGCAAATATATTCCTCTATTACTGCTATATCGAGGCTCATGGTATAATTGAAGGAAGCCAAATACACGATGATACTCTTAAATGTCAAAATTTTCTACACTTCTATAATTTTGCTACAACGATTTTTAAAACGAGGCAATGTGAACTCATCCCCTTGATATTATTTGCGTTGGGGAACTACTTTTGTGAGAGGAATTAAAATCACTGAGTCAAATTAAACCAGGGCTTTTTCAAATCGGCTTTAACCTAATTCAACCAGCTAAACAGGCTTTAAACTGAAGAACTTGGGGGGTGGGAGTCAAAATGGCAGTACTCAAGCCATTACATCCAGCTACAGCTTCAGCTTGGCCAACCAGAGCAGCAACAAAGGTTCCTCAGCTATTTGCCATGATGACAACCAGAAGGACAACCACCTCAAGGTTAGGTATGGCCATGCTGGATCCTCCTGCATCCCTCCAGGGAAACCGACCTGCATGAATAAACTAAAGTTGCTGGGGGAGGGGAACCTCAATCCACCCCACTCCTACCAGTTTGGTGACACTGTCAGCAACAGATGCCCAGAGCCCAGAGAAGGATCACAGGTTGGCAGGAGAGCACTAGAGGAGCAGCACAATGGAATTCCAGCTGCTCCAGCCAGTAGGCCAGCTTCACCGGGGGCCCAACTTCAAAGCCTCTACACAAACTCATGCACCCTGGGCAATAAACAAGAGGAGCTACAGACGCGTGTGTGCCTGCAGGGCTATGGCCTCATCACAGAGACATGGTGGGATGGCTCCCTTGACTAGAGTGTTGGAATGGAAGGATGCAGGCTCTTCAGGAAGGACAGGCAGGGGAGACAAGAAGGGGGTGTTGCTCTCTATGTCAACAACCAGCTGGAGTGTATGGAGCCCTGTCTGGGGATGGATAAGGAGCTGACTGAGAGCTTATGGGTCAGAATCAGAGGGAGGACAGGACATTGCAGTGAGAGTTTGCTACAGGCCACCCAACCAAGAAGGCCGAGTAGGTGAGGCCCTCTATAGACAGATAGGAGCAGCCTCATGTTCACAAGCCCTGGTCCCCATGGTTGGACTTCAACCACCCCGATATCTGTTGGACGGACAACACAGCAGGACTTAAGCAATCCAGGAGGTTCCTGAAATGCATTGATGACAACTCCCTTCTTCAAGTGTTTGAGGAGCCAATGATGAGAGGTGCTCACAAACAATCCAGGTGGTTCCTGGAATGTGTGGAGGACAACTTCCTTCTCCAGGTGGTCGAGGAACCGATGAGGAGGGGTGCCATGCTTGACCTTGTTCTCACCAACAAGGAGGGGCTGGTGGGGAATGTGAAGCTCAAGGGCAGCCTTGGATGCAGTGACCACAAATTGGTGGAGTTCAGGATCCTTAGGGCAGTGCGGAGTGTGTGCAGCAGGCTCACTAGCCTGGACTTCAGGAGAGCAGACTTCGACCTTTTTTAGGGAACTGCTGGGTAAAGTTCCATGGGATAAAACTCAAGTGGGAAGAGAAGCCACAGAAGGCTGGTTAATATTCAAGGATTGCCTCTTCCAAGCCCAGGAGTGGTGCATCCCAACAAAGAGGAAGTCAGGCAAAAACACCAGGAGGCCTGCATGGATGTACAAGGAGCTCCTGGACAAACTCAAAGACAAAAAGAAGCCTGCAGAGGGTGGAAGGAAGGACAGGTAGCCTGGGAGGAATACTGGGAAATTGTTCGAGCAGCCAGGGATCAGGTTAGAAAAGCTGAAGTCCTGGCAGAATTAAATCTGGCCAGGGACATCAAGGCCAACAAGAAAAACTTTTATAGGTATGCCAGGGACAAAAGGAAGACTAGGGAAAACGTAGGTCCCCACCGGAAGGAAACGGGAGACCTGGTCACCAGGGATATGGAGATGGCTGGGTATTCAGTGACTTTTCTGCCTCAGTCTTCACTAGCAAGCACTCGAGTCACATCCCCCAAGTCACAGAAGGCAGAAGCAGGGACTGGGAGAATGAAGAGCTGCCCATGGTAGGAGAAGATCAGGTTCGAGACCATCTGGGGAACCTGAACGTGGACAAGACCATGGGACCTGATGAGGTGCATCTGTGGGTCCTGAGAGAACTAGCCAATGAAGATACCAAACCACTATCCATCATATTTGAGAAGTCCTGGCAGTCTGGTGAAGTTCCTGCAGACTGGGAAAGGGGGAACATAACCCCTATTTTTAAAAAGGGAAACAAGGAAGATCCAGGGAACAGTCTGACCTCTGTGTCTGGCAAGATCATGGAGCAGATACTCCTTGAAACTATGCTCAGGCACATGGAGAATGAGAAGGTGACTGGTGACAGCCAACATAGTTTCACCAAGGGCAAATCATGCCTGACCAATCTGGTGGCCCTCTATGATGGAGTTACAGCATTGGTGGATAAGCAAAGAGCAACTGATCCCATCTACCTGGACTTGTGCAAGGTGTTTAACACTGTCCTGCGGGGATCGAGTTCACCCTCAGTAAATTTGCAGATCACACCAAGCTTGGTGGAAATGCTGATCTGCTTGAGGATAGGAAAGTTCTGCAGAGGGATCTGGACAGG
>NW_010301376.1:306-3562 GCF_000700745.2 Antrostomus carolinensis | reverse complement strand
TTGGACACCTCAGAAGTCATTCCTGGAGCAGTATTCATCGGTCTGGTGGTGAATGGTCAGCTCTTGTAGCAATGAGCTACGAAGGTAGAAAAAAATAAGGGAGAAAAAAAAAACTGTGATGGGCAGCAGGACAGAGAGATGGAGAAAGACAAAACACTGAGCAAGAAAGGGACGGCTGGCTGGATGGGGAATTGTGGTAGACCAAGCTCAGCATGTCTGTCTCAAACACCGCTTGGACATTGTCCAGAACAAGATGAGAAACCCTGTACAGCAACTTGCAATGTCCTGAACAGAAGCTTGTGGTTTCTACTCTGTAACAAAAGGCTTCTGCGCCTGCACAAATACCAGATCAACCAAAGGACACCCACGTTATGGGGGCACCCGACAAGTAACGACCCCAAAAGATATGGGCGCACAAGGACTGGGAGCAACATACAATCGTCATGTGCACACCCAAGGCATGTTGCTGTCAAAGAAACCACTGTTGTTAGAAGGAGGAAGTTGAAAACTAGAAACACACTATTTAAGAACCACTAAAACCTAAGGAGAGGATCCCCCCCCACCAGAACACGAAGGCACCGGATCCACGAGACGTCTTTGGATCCGCAGTGGTGACTCTTGCTTACCTATTTCTCTGCATTTTCTTACTTTTGTCTTTCTTGCTTCTATCCTTGTTGCTTAATGAAGATCACAGGCTCTCCTGACCCAATTCTTGACCTCCTTTGTGTCTTAATTCTGTTTCTGTGAGAGCTGCAAAGAATCCTCAGAGCACCGGTTGTTCCGGGCTCTGACAGTGATATAGCAAGAAACAATGGGAAAGAGGAAGCCAGAAAAGACAGGGACAAGAAGAAGAACAGAATGTCAAAGAGAACAAAAAAAAAAAAAAAGGGGGGGGGGATGACATGGAGCAGGATAGAGATAGTAGCAGGAGGAACAGAGGAATAAAGAGAGAGAAAGGAAAAAGGACAGAGGAAAAGAGACAGAAGGGGACAGGGAGCAGGACAGAGAGACAGGGAAATTTTTAATTTCTTTGCAGTAGTAAATTACTCCCAGAGCGTATGCCATTTTCTAGTGCTGCAATTTTGTTTTTAAATTTAACTTTTAAATTATAGAGACTTTAATTTTTTAAAATAAATGCTGAAAAAAAAGGAAAATAAAGAGACAGGGGAAAAAATAAAAACTGACAGACGGGCGGAAAAAAAAAAAACCTGACAAAGACAGGGAAACCCAAGCACAGTCAAAGAAAAACCCCACCAAGGACAAAAAGACACCAAAAAAAACATCCACACTAAAGACAGCCAAAAACCAAACCTACCTTTATTATACAACAATTAAAATCATGACCATAAAAATACCACACCAAAAAGATCTATTCTACCATTATTAAAGTTTTTCTTTTAAAAACCCCCACACCAAAGACAGACAATAAAACACACAAAAAAACCCAGAGAGCTAACCAACCTTTATTACAATTTTTATTGACAGCTCCTTCTTAATATACAAAATTACCTTATTACTCTACTAAGGAGAACCGTAACTACCATAATAAGCCCCCACATACATAAAAGTTTAGTTACAAGGCTACAAAGTTTCAGAACACACCACTCATTGAGGCACCCCAAAAACATCTCCTTGCTCACACCTCATCCATTCTACCTCAACACACCATTGCCCTGATTTGTAAAACATCATGTGCTAAAACCTAAAAATATAGCCCAAACCAACCCAACACACCCACACAAGGTGAGACACACTCATCACCTCAACAGCCACGCGAGCGCCAGACGGAGAGACACAGAGAAAGAAAAAACAAAACAACCCACCAAAAAACAGTGACAGGCTACAAGACAGATAGGGAGGAAATAAAAAATAGCAGCAGGGAGCTGGACAGAGAGATGGAGAAACACAGATAAATAGCGCGGGGCTATGGGACAGAGAATAATGGAATTAAAAAACTGAGGCAGGGAGCCTGACAGAGAGAGAGACTGAGGGGAAAATACAGACAGGCTATGGGGGGCACAGGAAGGAATTAGAAACTTGGGACAGGGAGCCAGACAGAGAGAGATGGAGATGGCAGGGAACAAGAAGAAGCAGGAGGAATTAATAAAGTCAGGCAGCTGGACAGAGAGGGACAGAGAAACGCAAAAATAGTGGTGGGGTACAGGGCAGAGAGGGAAGAATTAAAAAGTGAGGACAGTGAGACAGATACAGAGATGGATAAAAGAAAAAAGTAACGGTCTATGCAGCAGAGAGGGAAGAACTGAAAAATAGAGACAGAAATAAAGAAAAAATGCAATAGAGAAAGAGGGGGCACGGATTAAAAGTGAGGGACAAGGAACTCGAAAAAGAGAGGGGGAGAAAGAAACAGAATTGCAACACACAACAGGGCCAAGAAGGAAGGAATTGAACAACAGACAAAAAGTGCCAGAAAAAGAAAAAATACCAATGGGCTACAGGACAGACAGGGAGAAATGAAAAAAAATAGGGATCCGGAACCAGGCAGAGAGAAATGGAGAGAGAAAAAATAGCAAGGGTCAACAGGGCAGAGAAAGGGGGGAAGAGAAAAACAGGGATCCGGAGCCAGACAGAGAGATAGTGAAAAAAAATGATAGCAATGGGCTACTGGGAGAAGAGGGAGGAATGAAAAGATAGGGACAAAGACCCGCATGCAGCATGACACACACACAGGAAGCGCAGCAACAGCTTGAGGGTAGAGACAGGGGAATTAAAACACAGGGACAGCGAGCCAGAGGTGGGGGGGGAAGATGGACTACAGAGAAGGGAAGAAGGAATTAAAAAATTGGTATCCAGAGCCAGAGAGAGAGACAGAGAAAGATGACACTGAAAAATACCAGAGAGTAACAGAGAAAGAAAAAAAAACATAATGGGCTCCAACACAGGAAGGGACTGGGAACCATATAGAGAGAGATGGAGAAAGGCAAGAGAGCAACAGGCCGCACAGCAGCAAGGGAAGAATTAAAACACAAGTACAGGGAGCTGAACGGAGTGACTGAGAAGAGGAAAAGTCCTGACAGGCTTCCAGAGAGAGAGGGAAGAATTAAAAATTAGAGACAGGGAGTTGGACAGAAAGACAGAGAGAAAAAAAACAAAACTGCAGTGGGCTACCCAGCAGAGAAGGAAAGTTTAACAATGGGGACGGCGAGATGGACAGAGAGGGAGGGAGAAAGGAAAGAAGCAACAGGTGATGCGTCAGAGAGGGAGGAATGAAGAAAGAGGGACAGGGAGCCAGACAAAC
>NW_010301376.1:0-221 GCF_000700745.2 Antrostomus carolinensis | reverse complement strand
CTGGACAGAGAGGGAGGGAGAAGAAAAAAGTAGCCACAGGCTACAGAGCAGAGAGAGAGAAAAACTAAATGATGGGGATAGGGACCCACGCAGAATAAGATGGAGAAAGGAAGCACAGGGGAACAACAACAACAAAAAAAAAACCCATCCCAAAACCAACAACAACAAAAAAAACCCACAGAAAAAAAAATGTGTGAGAAAGAGCAGGCCAGGGGAGAGGC
>NW_010301375.1:4601-6914 GCF_000700745.2 Antrostomus carolinensis | reverse complement strand
GACGAAGATGTTGGACACCACCGTATATGAGTATAGTATAGAAGCACAGTATATGAGGGAGTTCAAACACAGACTGATGGAATTGCTGAAGCGTGCTTCCCCCCACCCACCTTACTCCTGCTCTCATGAAATATACCTTGTTTTTAAGGTATAGATATAAAACCCTAGAGAGGATTGTGTATGAAAATACTGCTTTGGGGAAAAAAAAAATCAATTCTGCTTTCTGTTCAGCCTATAGAATGGGTTAATCTTTTCGTAGTGATTTTGGAGAAAGTTTGAGAAAGATAAATAAAACATCAGAAATAGAATTCTATCTCCAATGGTATAGCCAACGTTAGCTGCCAGGAATCCTCCAAGATAGATGGGGACCCTAAATATCTACAAGAAAAACAAACAAACAAACAGAACCCAGCCACTAAACCCTGTGGTGTTTAAAGTATCTTAGTATGCTGTTGCCTAGTTAGAGCATATGACACCCTGGATAACTGTAGTTTACATTGCCAGAGGTTTTGATTAATTTTTCTGGGGTGGAAGAAGCAGCAGAAATATAAGAAAGAAACACTGAGTTTTGATGGAAGTTGATAAAAGTTAAAGTATCACCAGTACCTAACAAACAAAGAGCTTCTGAACGTGGGCTTTTTCTAATGAGGTTCATGGCACTTTAGAAAGTCCTAACATTCATATGTCTAGGCACAGCTGAATTGTTCAGCCAAAGGTGTGTAGTGTTGTCTTTGATGTATGTCTTTGGATTTGTAAACAGCAAAAACTCCAAAAGTAATATGTAGAAGTAAAAAACAAACAAAAAACCCCCAAACAAAACCAAGCACAAGCCCAAAAGCTTCAGTTGAGAAACTTCAGATAGGAAAGATTACATCCTTTCAAGACAAGTTTTCTAGTGTAAAATAGCTAAAAATAAGTTAGTTATCTTTCAGTGATCTTGATTTCTTTTGATAAGTTGCTCAACCTGTCACTCCCAGCATCTACCTGAACATGAAGTCGTGTTTTGTAGTAAATCTGACTCCTTTTTGTCTTCTGTAAGGCAAAGAAAAGTTTCCGCAGTGCGTAGCTGCCTTGGAGCATGCCTCTGCAACTTCCAGTGTCTAAATTGGGCCTGGGATGCCTCTGCTGCTTTCCTGTTGTCATTGTATCTCATGTTACAGGCAAACCTGGAGGGTTTTTGCAAGTACAAAGTTTTTTTCAATTGTAATTTTGTTTTGTTGAGCCTGGAATATTTTATTCCTGGCAGGTCTGGCCATTGCTAGAGATCATGTCTGAGGCAACTGCTGTAGCCATACAGCAGGTGCCATAGACGTATTAGCTATAGACAAGTGTACTAGTTTCGTTGAGGCTTTGCATGGAGTGGAGACAGTTCTCATTCACCAAAATACCGAGGCTTTTTCTATCTAAATTGTATCAGTATAAATTAAGAAAAAGCCTTGAAGGAGCTCTAGTTACTGCAGTCTTGAATCAAGTTAGTTTCTTGAAAGAAAAAAATAGTATTACTTTGTCCTTCAAAATACCAAAGTAGTGGGAATAAAGGAAAACATAGTAGTTCCTCTTGCAAAGGGCTACAAAATAAAGTGTTCATGACACAGCAGCCAAGAGTTAAGAAACTAAAAGGAGTAATATGCTTGCATTGTTGATGGGAATAGTGAAGGTGCCTCAAGGCTCCCCATTAGATTTATCAGTATTTAGTTTCTTTAAAGGTGGAAAAGACGGAATGTGTCTAAACAAGTGTGGAAGAGTGAGTTGGTAATCAGTTCTGATAAATGTATGTTAGAAATGTCATCTACTTGATTTCTCTAGATAATAGTTTAGAACTCAGGAAAGAGACTTGGCAGCCCAATGTAGAATTTGTTATTGAGCTGCTAATCAACTTGTACAATGTCAGGACTGGAACTGTATGTGTAGAAAATAGAGTGATAAATTTGTTATTGAGCTGCTAATCAACTTGTACATGTACAATGTCAGGATTGGAACTGTATGTGTAGAAAATAGAGTGATAGAGACATTTAAAGTATGGCTAGTTGTGCAAGGTAATTAGCTGCCATGATGCTAATTTATCTTATAAAAGCTAACTTTGCTCTTTTTGAATCAATCATACTGAGAGACGTAGTGTACTCTTCAGCATTAGAGCAAACTGAAGAGAAAACCAAACTGGCTCCTCCACTTGTCTGAAGAGACTCCTGCTGTACAGAGCCCTCATTAATGATGTTGAATGGTAATAATTTGAGGAATATCTAGAGATCCTGCAGTTTAAAAATAAAGGTCCTGTAGGAATCCTGTGAAGGGGAGCTGTGCAAAACAGAAATT
>NW_010301375.1:0-4578 GCF_000700745.2 Antrostomus carolinensis | reverse complement strand
CATTTTTTCTAAACACAACTAAAGACCATATACTTTCCCATGCCTTGTTCCTGAGCATATAGCAGAGAATACAGTTCTGCTGCTTATGGGTTCCCCTGTTTTATCTAGAGCTATTGAAATTAAGTGTAAGTTCCCCAATAACATGTACTCATTCATTCCTTTCTCTTAGATATATCCTTTGTCAAACGTGGGAAGCATGTTTGCCCCATACTGCTTACCTGCCATACACATCTATAGCTAAAAGGTGATGTGTTTTGGTTTAGATCATCTTGTCTTTTGGCTTCTGCCAGGTCTTTCACTGTTCCTGTGGAACCAGCTGGTCTGAGATTTGTATGGAAATAATTCCACCTTTCTTGGCACTAATTTGCTGCAACTGCAAGGGCTGTTTTGGATTTGTATCTACTGTACTTAAGAATTCTCAAGTGTCCTATTTTCCAGGGGAGTGCAGACAAACCTATTATCAAAGAGCTGTGATTGATTTTTGTTGCATTACAACCAAACATTAATTTTATTATTTTGTTCCAGAGGGAGAGGGGTGTGTATGTTTTCCAACCCTTTAAAGAAGCTCTTCGTCTGCAAGCACTGTGTAAGCTGGCATATGTTAAATTCTGAACATCAATGGAGAAAGAAGCACTGTAATTCACACATTTTGATTTGACAGCTAGGTTGCAAATATGCTATCGTTCAACTTTGTTGGTTATTATCACTGCTCCTTTTCACAAGGGAAAATTAGTATGCATATTAGGGGATGACTTCTCTACAAAGAATTCTATAAACTAGGCAGGCGGCTCAATTTCTTAGCTATTTGTGAAAAAGCCTTTTATTTCTTACTGTATTCCCTGTCTGGGAGAAGTCAAACATTCATTTGAACAGAAAGACTAAGAAATTAAACAAATAGTTCCCTCACTTCAAATGCAGCCTGAACTCTGCTGAAACACTAGAGCTGTTTCCTCTTTTTATCTTGAGGGTCTCACACTAGTGAATCATTGCTTTAGTGGTTTTTTCATGATCTATCACATTCATAATTTGCTTACTGAAGACTTTAGGGAAATCTGTGTGTTCTACCAGTGGATGCTTTTCCATGCAAAAAATGAGGGGATTGTAGCAGCAAAGGACACCTACTTTGATCGATACTCTGCTGTAAGGTGCAGTTGGAGCAATGAAGAATTTGTGAGAGAGAAAATAATAGAAAAGGCAGGTATTCAGAGATTGCTTCGATATTACTTTTAAGGAAAATACTGTTGGATTGTGAATCTATAATTAGAAGCATCCTTGAATTTTTATAGCTTACTGATATGGACACCAGAAAGATTTACCAACACCTCTGGCTTTTAAGTTGGTTTAAAATAGTCTCCTATAATTTAAAAACAGTTAAATAGTGCTCCATCAATTTACCAGATTGAAATTATGGCTCATGCAAATTACCTTGGGCATTTCTTCCAAATTAAGTGTCTTCCAATAAGACTAATGTTTCTATTACACTTCTTCCGCCATATATGGTAGTATGATATCGTCAGCTGAAACTAGCAAATTATTGCTAAGTCATGCTGGAAGTGAATCCAAAACCTTAATTACTGAATTTTTATTTATATATTTATTCCCTCCACAGCACTGTAGAATTGGATTATAGAAATACGTAGAAAATGGTTGTTGTGTATGAGACTGTACTTTGTGTCTTTAGAGCATAAGAATATAACTTACTATTAGATACAGTAATAGGTGATATTCCTGGTGGGGCTGATTGGGAATGTGAAGGACAAGGACAGTCTTAGATGCAGTGACCATGGAATGGTGGAGTTCGAGATCCTTAGGGCAGTGAAGAGGGCATGCAGCAGGCTCACTACCCCGAACTTCAGGAGAGCTTACTTTGACCTCTTCAGGGACCTGCTAGGTGGAGTTCCATGGGGTAAAGCCCTGGAGGGAAGAGGGGCCCAAGAAAGCTGGTTAATATTCAAGGATCGCTTCATCCAAGCCCACGAGTGATGCATCCCCACAAAGATGAAAAGAAGCAAAAACACCAGGAGGCCTGTATGGATGAACAAGGGATCAGGTTAGAAAAGCTAAAGCCCTGGCAGAATTAAATCTGGCCAGGGACATCAAGGCCAACAGGAAAAGCTTTTATGGGGATAAAAGGGAGACTAGGGAAAATGTGGGCCTGCTCCAGAAGGAAACAGGAGACCTGGTCACTCAGGTTACAGAGAAGGCTGAGGTATTCAGCTTCTTTGCCTCAGTCTTCATCAACAAGTGCTCGAGCCACACCACCCAAGTTGCAGGAGGCAGAGACAGGGACTGGGAGAATGAAGAGCCACCCACTGAAGACCAGATTTGAGACCATCTGAGGAACTTGAAAGTCTATGGAACCTGATGAGGTGCATCTCTCGGTCCTGAAGAACTGGTGGATGAAGTTGCCAAGCCACTATCCATCATATTTGAGAAGTCATGGCAGTCTGATGAAGTTCCCGTGGACTGGAAAAGGGGAAACATAACCCCCTTTAAGAAGGGAAACAAGGAAGCCCCGGGGGACTACAGCCTAGTCAGTCTCACCTCAGTGCCAGGCAAGATCATGGGGCAGATACACCTGGAAACTATGCTAACGCACATGGGAAGTGAGGAGGTGGTTGGTAACAGCCAACATGGCTTCACCAAGGTCAGATCATGCCTGACCAATCTGATGGCCTTCTATGATGGGGTTGCAGCATTGGTGGATAAGGGAAGAGCAACTGATGTAATATATCTGGACTTGTGCAAGGTGTTTGACATTGTCCCACATGACATCCTTGTCTCTAAGTTGGAGAGTCATGGACTAGACAGATGGACCACTTGGAATTGGCTGGATGGTCGCACTCAAAGAGTTGTGGTCAATGGCTTGATGTCTGAGTGGAGACTGGTGAATGAGTGATGTCCCTTAGTGGTCGGTATTGGGACCGACGCTGTTTAACATAATTGTCAGTGACATGAACAGTGGGATTGAGTGCACCCTCAGCGAGTTTGCCAGTGACACCAAGCTGTGTGGTTTGGTCGAAATGCTGAGGGATGCCTTGACAAGCTTAAGAAGTGGGCCCGTGCAAACCTAATGAAGTTCAGCAAGGCCAAGTGCGAGGTCCTGCACCTGGGTCAGGGCAACCCCAAGCACAAATACAGGCTGCATGGAGAATTGATCAAGAGCAGCCCTGAGGAGAAGGACTTAGGGGTGGTGGTGGACAAGAAGCTCAACATGAGCTGGCAATGTCCACTTGCAGCCCAGAAGGCCAACTATATCCTGGGCTGCATCAAGAGAAGCGTGGCTATTGAATTGGGGCTATTCAGCCTCGAGAAGAGAAGGCTCTGCGGAGGCCTTATAGCAGCCTTCCAGTACCTGAAGGGGCTACAGGAAGGCTGGGAGGGACTTTTGCAAGGGTGGGTAGTGATAGGGTAAGGAGTAATGACTTTAAACTGGAAGAGGGTAGGTTTAGATTAGATATTAGGAAGAAATTTTTTCCTGTGAGGGTGGTCAGACACTGGAACAGGTTGCCCAGAGAAGTTGTGGATGCCCCCTCCCTGGAAGTGTTCAAGGCCAGGTTGGATGAGGCTTTGAGCAACCTGGTCTAGTAGAAGGTGTTCCTGCTCATGGGAAGGAGGTTGGAACTAGATGACCTTTAAGGTCTCTTCCAACCTTAACCATTCTATGATACTCTACACTATTGCAAATTATTTATCTGGCCTTAGTGAAAATGAGGCAGTGTGGTGTTCTTCACTTCTGTTTTTTCAGTGATAAAACAGCAGTAATGTCTTGCTCACAATTGTGAAGAAGTTTGCTTAATTAACCTTTCTTTATGAAGCCCTCTTCGTCTTATGTGGTGATGGCTTCTCTGGAAATACTCTACAAAACTACAGGTCTTTCAAAGCTGCTTTTAATAAACCAGTAGAACTTTGTTGTTTTTTGTTTCAGCAGCCAGATATAACAGCCCCAGATGAATTCTGTGAGTGCACTCCAAGTTGGTATTAGATCACTCTGCCTAGACAGTGACTGGTTGTGCTTTGCATGTTCTGAGGGCCTTACCTGGTAGGACCCAACCCAGAGCAGCCCAGCCGGGTTCTGTCTAAATGAAACACCTACTACCTAGCACAGTAGTTTTCACAATAATAAGACAGGGAAAAAATCCCCAAACTTCCTTAAAAGAAAATTGACATTGTCTGCTTCAAACTCAACTTCAGCTAACTGTGTGTTTGTGGTTTTATATATACATTGTCCTGGTTTTTAGCTGGATTTCTATTTAGTAGTTAGAGTAGTGCTGCGTTTTGCTCTTCAGCCTGGGATTTGCTATGAGAAGGACACTGATAACACACCAGTGTTGGCATTTTTGTCGCTGGAAGTGAAGGACTTTGTGTTCTGTTAGCCTACAAGTGCAAGATCTAAGGGGGTGAGAAATATTTAAATTAATAAGCTAAACTGACATTCGGATATGCCAAGGGGGTATTCCAAATCATAGCACGTCTTGTCCAGTATATTAGTGAGGGTCTCTTCCTCTTTTAGCTCTCTCTGACTATCACTCGGGCTCTTGATCTTTTGGGATTGCGGTTTTGGTTTGGGATTGTCGC